>NW_010232634.1:0-20134 GCF_000690775.1 Eurypyga helias | reverse complement strand
TTGTAGTGTGAGTGTGCCCCATGTTGTTGGCTTCTCTGATTCATCATGCGTGTTCTGACAACATCAATCGGGTTGGATGCAAGGGCTCCAGCTAACCCACAAGTAAAACTTGAGCTAGTAAGAGAAAGGTTTGATGAAGTTTCCTGGTCTAGTGGAAGGTGTCCCTGCCCATGGCAGGGGGGTTGGAACTAGATGGTCTTTCAGGTCCCTTCCAACCCAAGCCATTCTATGATTTTAATATTTGGAAGATATGTTGCCTTAATTTTCAGCCCATATGCTATATTATCTGGCTTGCAGGTGTGGGGGGAGGAAAAATCCAACAATGAGCACACTAATCTTTGTTAGCTTTAGAATGACATCTTTGCAACTTCTTTCAACCCTTCTCTAGGTTTTGTAAATGTTCATCTGAAATCTTCCCCGTTATTAGCATGTCATCCAGAAAACAGACAACACCATTTACCCCCTGCCTTACGTAGCTCATTATTCTTTGAAACACAGCAGGTGCTTTTTCTGTTCATACCTAAATATCTCCTTAAGTGTGTTTGTCGTGTGAATTTTCTTTTTCTTTTTTATTTTTTTAATACTAGCTGCAAAACTACCTGCTGGCACTCTTGGGACAAGACTTGTTTGGTTCACTCCTTTCTGCTCAGCACTTTGCAAGTAACTCCCTGCTCTAGAAATCCATTACTATCTAGTCTGAGACAATGAATGTTGGTGATGTCATGTTTCTGACGAGCTTTTCTCCACTGTCCCCCTTGAAATACGGTTTGCTCAGCCCATTCACTGACATGCAGCAGAAGAAACTGGCTCTGGTTTCCAGTGGACCAAGCTGATTTTCCACAAGCTTTTGCAGGGCTTATGGCAGAGATGTCCTCCTGGGAAATGCAGAAATCACTAACAGATGACACTGCAATTATACCCGTTAACCACATCTGCGAGGAACTCAGCTTTAGTTTGAATTTTCCTAGCGTTACACAGGTGATTAGCTACTATCCACTATAATTTAAGCTTAAGGAAAGAGTTTCTGCCCACCACTTTCAGTTATGACTGCCTTCAATGTTAACAAAGTATATTTGTAAATCACAGTGACAGGAAGACCTACCTGTTAATCATTACTTGTCCTTACACTACCACGATACGGTGTGCTATATATGTTCATTTTCTACTGTGCACAGCCAGTGCTCAGTTATCCACGGACAGTTTATTTAGCTGACAGATTAATTGTGCCACAGACGCCGAGATGCTGGGGGAGGCAGCTCAGTTCTGGCAGGATTATTCATGCAAGTGCAGTTCTGTGCAGTTGCTGGTAGATTAGTCTCACTGGGAGCATGGTGACCCAAGCCAGGGACGATACAAAGGACCACAGACATCTGCAGCCTGCTCCAGCACAGGCAGGACAACCTGTAAGCCCAACCAGTCACAACATGATTTAGGCAGATCCACTTGGATGCATGTGGGAAACGACTCCAGTGCTGCGGTTAGGCACATTTTACCAGATTGAGTAGTGTGACATCTCTTTGGCCAGTTTGGGTCAGCTGTCCTCACTATGCTCCCACCCAGCTTCTTGGGGACCTCATTACTGGCAGAGCATGGGAAACTGAAAAGTCCTGGACTAACACCGCTTAGCAACAACCAAAACACCAGTGTGTTAGCACATTATTCTCATGCTAAATCCAAAACACAGCACTATACCAGCTTCTAGGAGGAAAATGAACTCTGTCCCAGCTGAAACCAGGACAAACAGGTTCAGATTACGGCTTTATTTTCTTAGGATGTGAGACAATAGCTCCCAACATCCAAAAATGAAATGCAACTATCTGAGAGGAATAATTTATCCTCTCTTGCTGCAGGAATTGTAAATCATAACTGAAATTAAAGCCTTAGTCTTGATCACACACTTTTTATATCCTTGCTTTATAGGAGAAGAACAAATCCCTGACATTTACAGCAGAGCTGAAATTGGGAAGCTGAAATTTTTTAGTTCCTGTTGGAAGTGCCTGTCTATGCAATTATTTTCTTTGGTCCAGTGGAATCACTGAAGGAGAACTTTATAGATGTAGTCCCCAAAATTATTACCCTTTCTAATTCCCATATGAAGATTTTAAATACTGCTAGAATCAAAATCTCCTTCTAAATTTAGAGAAAAAAACTAAATACTGAAAGGAGGTTGAAAAATGTGGGAATTATAAATTTGATCTAGATCTCATTTACAGTGGTGAAAATCAGGAAGTGTTCTCATTTCTGTAATGTAGAAGTGATAAGGAGCTGGCAGTGGAGGGAGGAATGTAACTGCCTTTCTTACAATTCTTTTTCTCTGGGCTACATTACATAACCCCAAATAAGAACAAAGCTGTGAGCTATATTTATTAATGACAAATCTGAGTCAGTACTTTCTTACAACATTGTAAAAGAGGTATGATTCCAGAGGTGTTGCATTGATCTAAACTCACAGCAAAAACTGATTCAGATCTCATTTTATCATTTGAAACTCTGCTCAGTTTGGTTGAGAGATTTCTTGCCTACTTTCAGCTCAATAATTAAAGGATAAGAAAGGATGCTGATGCCTGTTGCAGACTGACCTAGACAGCTGTTATTTGCAAATGGAAAACTGGAAAAACTGAGTAGCAAACAGTTTGCAACAGTGCTGAGGGGGGAAACAAAAAAGAAGAGAGGAACAGAAAATAGAGCAGACAATCAATGAATGCTAGGCAGAAACAGAATCCCGATAAACTAGTAAGAGATAGGGTGAGTATCATCAAATAGAAAAATGTATGTGTATGTGGAATAGAAGAATAGTAGGAATTAGAAGCTTGCACCATTTTACAAAGTGCTTTCTGAACCTATGCGGTGAGTATATCTTTGAAGAAATACAATATCATTGCTTGTATTGTCATACAGTCTCCTCTTGGGTAGATCAAAGAAATCTGCTCTTTGCCCTTGAGTTTTTAACTAAAATCTTGTCTTGGTGCAGAACCACTTATTAAGGAGCAGGGTTAATGTCACAGCTGAAGAGTCAGGAAAGTGTTATTCTCTCTGTCATTTGTGATCTACTATGCAGCATGAATAAAACAAGTTAGGGAAGAAAATATCCAGCTACATATCCCTGATTTCTCTTTCTAAAGGGAATTACCTGGAAGATTCTGAAATCCCCAACGGGCTGTCTGGAGTATGACAATAGGTAGATGTCAATTGCCATTATTAGATAGAATGCATACAAAATAAAGAGGATGAATATCTATATTTGCTTGAGTATAATCCCAGGCCCACTACCTTCAGCAGAAAAATCACTGACTAATTCAGGTCTTTGTAGACTTTTAACCCCAACAGCAAATGGCTGAAACCACTGTTTCTATGTGGTTTTGGTTTGTTTTTTTGGTTTTTTTTTTTTTTTTTTTTAAATGTAATTTAATTTTATTTTTTAAAATAAATTTTTTATATATGCTCCAATTGCTGAATCTCTAATATGTTTAGATGTTTTCAAAACATATTTCAATTAAGGATTCGCTACAGAAATTGCTATAGAAAAAAATCCACATATGTCTACCAGCAAAGTCAGCGCAGATACATGCTGTGTGTAATGTGCATTTCAACATCACTGGAAATGTCAGCTGTGCTCCAGGTATGGTCAAATCATGGTAACTCTTTCAAAGCTGATATGCAGGAATATATTTCATATTATCTTTCTAACCTTACATGTTTGGAAGAACTGGCAAACTTTGTGGTCATGGGTATCTTAAGGATGTTTCAGACAATCTGCTCCACACAGCATGAGAACTACCACACACTAGTTAAATGGACGGTGTCACAACACCAGCCCTCTGCTTGTTCATCCCCAGTTACACCTGCTCAAGACTGATGCCATTATGAGCAGAGATTAAATGCTCACATGAATCTTGACTTTCTACTGCATCCAGGCTTTCCTATTTGAAATCCAGGAAGAAAGAATGGTTTCAGACTAATTGCTTTTAGACATTTTTCTTTCTTGAGAAGTTTCAGGTTGTGACAATTTTAAACTGCAGGAATCGTTTTTAGAAGCCCTTCATTATAAAACTTCAGCATCTGTGAACCTAGTGGTTCATTATATTTTCAAACATTCAGAAACAAAGAGAAGAAAAGCCTGAATGAGAAATCTAAAATGGTCTGGTTACCATGGCAAATATACATATGCATTAACTTTCCCAGGGGAAGAAAAAAAGAAGTAATCCATTGATCAGGGCACATGTTATTTTTTATTTTTTAACTTATTTGTGATAGTTTGGAACATGTCTTCCTTCCAGCAAAATAGATTGTATTCATAAACACTTAAAGAATTATAAAGTAACTGCATTTTCTGGCAAAATATTTTTTAAAAGTAACTGCTTTGTGAAATATGTATAGTGAATTTCAGTATCTCTCCACTAAAAAAAGGAAAGTATTCCCTATGAAAACTAGAGAATCTGTGGAGGTCATTTAATTGTGCAGTAACACTATAAATTATGAAGGAAAGTACTGTGGTCTGTAAAAACACAGTGCAACTGCAATTAAAAGCTATGAAGAAAGCTCTTAGATAAATAAAGGAGATATTATTAGAAGTATGGCACAGAAAAGGTCAATTGGTTCCTATTTACTTGATAAAATTAAAAGCCAATGCATCTGATTCATGCTGGCATAGTTCCACACTTCATGCAGTTGACACTGGCATGATAAAGATCAGGAAGTACTACTTACTGCACACCATGTTTGTGAAAATCCATCAGCAGTACCAAAAATGCTGAATACCAGATTTTTGAAAATATCTCCTCTTTGACTAAACAGAAAGAAAATGAAAGCTCACCCTGAAACAGTGAATTGAAGGGTGTGACAGACCTGTAGGATGCCCATGTAATTATTGAAATAAATTGCTGCATGAATTAAAATAGAACCAATTGTAGGAACAATGCAGAGAAAAGGGACATCCTGAAGAAGACAGGAGTCCATTATTATTTCATGTATTCTGTGCTGTTCAGAACAGTACTGCCAAAACACTCAGATTTTTCAGAAACAATCCTGGCTCTCTCCTTAATAAGTACTTATGTAAAGGAAGAAGAACCCTCAGGAACAGTCAATCTGTTGCTTAGCTAGCATGACAAATTGTGCTCTCATCAGACTCGTGCACTTCTAATTTGCTGAAGCTAACATGGATTGCAGTGTAAAAATGGGAGCAGAATATAGCTCCTATGTAAGTGCTTTCTTAAAGCTCTCTTCTTAATTGCCCACTCTATTGTATATTTCATTAGTTCATAATCACACACTGTTTTTCATGCAGCTTAGTTTTGAAGCTTAAGAATCTCTAAAACTGAAAAGCATTTTTGGTATTGAACTCCGAGAGGTGCATCGAGTCACTTCCCATAGAATGCATTAGTGTTTGGAATATTTTGGTAATGAAGAAAGGCATGGCTTATTGCGCTTGAGTTACTTTATTGGTTTATTTCCTTTTCAAATGAAGGTATAGATCATTGAAGAATCTCCAAATGACAGGCTTGCTTTCTATTGCTATTTACAGAACAAGCACAAAATGTGCACTTCTTTGCTGCAGACTTCTGCTGAAATGGCTCACTCAAAGGTGGAAAAAATGGGGTACCGACCAGAGAAATATGCATATTTTACATAGAATTTCAAACATTTTAAAATGGGGGAAGGATTGGTATTTATTAATGTTTGCTACCAACATGACAAGGAGACCATTACCTCTAACCAACATTGAACTGAAAATATCTGATGATTCAATGCATTCCAGCCAATAGCAATCAAATTACATTGATATTTAGTATCAATATTAATATTCAATTTATTAAAAAACTTTAATATTTTACATACTGATACATCTGGGATAATTTAATTAATGTTACCCTGTGCTCAGGTTCCATATCACTCCTCAAATCTATGAGCTATATTGTGCTCATGCTGAAATATTATTTAATTTAATCTCTCAAAGTCCATGTATCCTACTGTCTGTTTTTAAGACCTATTCAGTTTGCAGATAAATTTTGGCAAAACTTTTTTCTTCATTCTCATCAGATATCTGAAAGGAATGGCTTAGGACACCTTTAAGATCTATTCGCCTTCTCTTGAGTTTTGTGTGCTGTCTCAAACTTTATACACATCATTATTTTCTTTCTTCCATTCTTTCAGGGGTGGGAAGAGGGTCAGGCAGGGTGAAGTGCTGCCAGTGCAATGTTAACCTCTAGCATCTGCTACCTTAGTGACCTATAGCAAAAGAAAGGAGGTATCCTGAAATTCATTACATTCCTTTATACCCTTTTCAATTTGCTGAGACAAGAATGATGTTGGCATGCAGCACAGTCATGTCCTAACGTTCCTGCTAAATGCCGGGGTCTTCTGTTACTGGGACAGTTTTATCTACTGCCTCTGCTTATAGTACTTCTCTCATGAAAAACATCCTTTCTTTCTCTGCTTCCAGAGAAAGCAGCCTGAAACTACCCGAAAAAAAAAAAATCCACTTTGCAAGGTCTTTTCATCCTCTGCCTCTGTATTATGTAGCCTTTTTCATCAGAGAAGGAACTGTCACTGGCAAGCTGGAGGAGCGCTGCCCGAGGGCCACGCTTATTTCAGATGGAGGTTATGCTGAAGCTCTGGAAACCAAACTTCTGGTGTGTTTGGTAGGCTCGCTTTTGTAAAGTCTTTGCTAGTAGATCTAAGGAACGGGAAGATGTTAAATGATGAAAGGAGCTCAGCAGATACTTCAAATGATAGCAGTGTTAGAATTTTTTCCTAGTGAGAGAATGCGCCAAATCTGAGAAGGCACTTTATAGCTCACTTACTTGCTCCTGGCCTTAAATACCTTAGTCAATATGAAACTTGGACATCTAAGCTTAAATTATTGTCCTGCTACTGTAAATTAAGCTTTATTATGTGTGTTGAAACAGTTATAGCTAAGCATGCTTGTCTGTGCTAACCAGGGGTTACAGGGTCCTTCATACTGTCAAGGCCCTGAGGGCACTCATGGCCTTTTTTTCCTTCCCCATCATATGATCCAGGACCACCCCGGGGTTGTCAACCCTTGATGCAGTGATGCCACAGCAAGGCTGGTCTCCAGCTCCCCACAGCCCTGTCCAACCATGGGCCCCAACAAGCTGGGTCCAAATCCTGGCCTGGCTTTGGTGCTCAGTGTCTGAGGTTGGGGCTGCTCCTTGTACCCCCATCATCTGCCCTACTCCCTCATGGCAAGGTCCCCCAACCAGGGCCAGCAGCAGTGGGACGGGCCCTAGCTGGAGGACCCTGCCCAGTCACACTTGGAGCCCCTGTCACTCCCAAGTGGAAGCATACCTTACATGTATATGTAACTTATAAGTTTGGCAAAGTACTGAAAAGTGGGAATAAACAAAGTAGTGCACATGAAACATCTGTGACTATCCCACATGATATTGGTTCAGAAGACAGAATCCGGTCTTGCTAACCTCTGGCAATTACATTTTGTGATGGCCCTACATCCTCACAAGAACAGAATCATAGAATATTTTGGGTTGGAAGGGACTTTAAAGACCATCTAGTTCCAACACCCTGCCATGGGCAGGGACACCTTCCACTAGACCAGGTTGCTCAAAGCCTCGTCCAGCCTGGCCTTGAACACTTCCAGGGATGGGGCATCCACAGCTTCTCTGGGCAACCTGTTCCAGTGCCTCACCACCCTCTCCGTGAAGAACTTCTTCCTGATATCTAATCGAAACCTCCCCACTTTCAATTTAAACCCGTTACCCTTTGTCCTGTCACTACAGGCCCTTGTAAAATAGGTTTGCAGGTACGCCTGTATATTGTCTGTAAAGAATGGGTAGTAAAAGTTTAAGATCTTCCATTGAACATCTGTTGTGAAACCTTGAGCTGCTATAAAATAATTCTACAAGAAGCTGATCATGCTTTACAGAGAAATAACAGAGAAATGACTATACGTGGAAGATAAAATGAAATGATGTGGTATTCATATCATCATATATTTCTGAAAAGACCATAATTTTAGAGGTGATGAAACTGGCACTATATTTTCATTGATTTGCCATATCTATTCCGGTTTTAAGTAGCATGTAGAAAATGTCTTTTACCAAAGATTATTAAATTTCTATCTATCATAGCTGAAGTTTTTTTGTGTCCACTCTATGGACCTAAACAAGCCAAAGAGAGCATCAAAATAATTAGAATAATTTTGATTAAGAATTACTAAGAAATTAACTTAGTAATTCTTTGGAATTTTTGCCTAAATTTTCAGAATGCTGAACTCTGTATTTTTTTCTACTAATCCACTGAATCCAAAGTATGTTTTGAAAAAAATTCAGAGCAATTCTGTAATAATTAACTTTGTTGTTTAGGCTGCTTCTCAAAACAGTGATTAATAATAACATTATTAATGACTCACCCCTTCCATGCCTAAAAAGCCATTCCCTTGATTAAAACACACTCCTGTGTATTCTAAGAATTCTGGGAAAAAAACAGTTATGGGTAAAATTTATTTGAAGTATTTTAAATTCCTGCCCTGTTTCTAATGATGAAAAACTGCAGCCTTACACATTGTGACAAAGACATAGGATGAAGGATAATTACAGAACGTGTTACTACCATTCATGTGTGAAATTTTCTAGGCTGGAAAAATGCATGCTTTTAGATAGTAAAAGAGACACCAGTTAAATGGGTAACCTTGATGCACAGAAAAATTCTGAACACGTCTAACTCTTCACCAGGTATTCATCTGAGAATGCCCCTGTGTACCACACTGGTTTTTATTCTGTTTGGGTTTTCGCTTTTTCAGCACAATGATACTCTTTTAAGAAGAAATACCCTAAAGGTCAATTTATTGTTGAAAATTAATTCTTAACTAGTAGATTTTTAAGTAGGTGGGTTTTAGGAAATTTTTATTACACGTCCTGAATTCTTTGCTAAACAATGTATTTCATCTTGTCAATGAAACATTTTATTTTATTTACTTGACTAACACTCATGTATGAATACTTAGATGATTTAAAATATATATGTGTAAAATCTATGCAGCTATGCTATTTCTCTTGAAATTTCACTTATTTCTCAGAGTTCACAATATGAGTGACAAAGGGAAAAAACTTATGAAAGAATATTCACTTAAGGTACAAAAATATTTTAAGAAAAAATAGACCCACTGTTATCCGGGAAAAAATAAACAACAACAACAACAAAACCAAACCCTAACTCATTCAAAGAAAGAAATAAATTTTCAGATAAACATTGTATTTGCATAAGAAGCTGCTGGAAGTCAAGAGGCTTGTCAACTACTCTCATGAAAATATTTTGTAAGTTAAATGTATTTTGAAGATTAGAAATTGGAATAAAATAGTTAAGATTGTCAGCAAAACAAAAAGGATGACATTTTCATAGAGCTGATCTACAATGAAGGAAGATTTTTGAGTTATGTTCTGTCCATGCCATAGACTCCAATGGGATAGAACACTTTTTCTTAAACACTGTAAAGTTTATTTCACTCATCTTTTCTTACCCCGAGTTGTAACATCAGTTGCTGCTTCTTGTATTCCAGTGGTGGTACCAGCATTGATGGCAAGTCATTCTCACAACAGTTTCTCAATATTCTTCCACAGTCTACCATGTGTGTACCTTCCCTGCCAGCCTGTAACAGAACTGTCTCTCAGCTCTGTCTGTTTCAACTATTCCACCCTTAAATGATGGTTAGGGGAGAAAGACAGAGAGAACTAGGAGGAAACATACACATGATATTTGGAATTATAACAGAAGAACTTTATATTTCATTTGAATTTTATAAATATTTTATATTTCTTTCACTTCACTCTATGTGTAGAGCCAACGAGAATTCTTACTCCCTGCAGCAAAGGTGCAGACAACTGCATGACATAACATGACACACAATAGTACCATTCAAGTCACTAAGATCATTCAATAGTTAAACTAAGTAAGAGTAAGTTTCTGAGGGACCAAAACACTTTATAGTAACTAGGAATGTTCTTTTCTGCTCAAATGACCCTTTCTAATTTCCTACTTAAATATTAAACAGAGAAGTAATTCCTTATAATACAGTTCTCAGGGAGAGGAGTTAGTATTACCCCCATCTTGGTCAGAACAGGAAATTGGGTGGCTGAGACTCCTTGGAAGGAGTCTCTTTTCCATTTACTGCAGAGGGAGGCCAGACATTGTAGAGAAGACCTCTGTTGTACAGAACCACCAGGCTCAGCATCTGGATTCTTTCACAGGCTGCTTGGTTGATCTGAGGCAACATACTGAATCACAAGTACTGCTTCGTCCACTGTGACCTTTTCTTACAATTAGAGGAGTTCAGTGAGACCTCTGCAGATTTTGGGGTTGTGTTATTCCTACTAGGTTTCTGTCAACAGAATGTTTTTAAACCACAGAGCAGCATACAATTCTAGCTTATTCCACCTGCCTTCCTCTTTGTTTTGGAAGATTTTTTGAGAAATAAATCTTTTAAAGATCCTGTATGAAACAATCTGTTAGTCAATTAATATAAATAGGAACGGAAATGATATTACTGTAATACTTTTTTTAATAGTAAAAATGTTCCATAAAAACTCTGAATTCCCTAGGTTTTTAACTAATTTTATTTCAGCTTTATTGGCAACAAAGTTGCATGCATATGCAACACCTTTTCCTCATGCCCTCAAGGAACAAAAGCTGTTAAAAACATTATGAAGAAAGCTTTATGACTTAAATCTGCTGTGTTTCTCCTAGTGTTAAACTGGCAAAATACTCTGTAATAATAAAATTAGTTAATGAGGAGTTTCATCAATTTAGAGTAGTAAAAATGCCCTGTGTAAAATCATGTAAAGCAGAATTCTGCATTGTTGCAGCAAACAAAGCAAAAAATTCAAAGTACATATTTGATCAAGTGTGTTTGAAAATACAAAAAAGCATGTTACATGTGTATCAGATGTGAACTAATCAGTCTGCATCTATCTACCAATGGCTTGGAGTATGAGTTATAATCAGTTTTAACTAAAGCCACTGGCAAACTGGTATTTTAAACTGAACTGCATGAGAAAGATAGACAGTGGATAGAAATATGTCATTTAAGAGTAAAAGCTGTATTCAGAGAAGAAAGGGGGGACAACGACACACACACATGACACAGGACTTCATCATAGCTGAATAGGAATTAATGGAATTTGACAAGGGATTCCAGTCAGTACTCAGGGCAAGACAAATCTTGTCACTGTTTTCAGTGGGTGCTTTTGGTTTCAGTGTCGTCAAGATTTCTACCCTAACATCAGATTTGATACCCATTACTTCTTACTTCAATCTTCAGGTCAATTCTATGTGAAAGTAGAAATGTTGCATTCTCTAAGCTATGCTATATAATGCCTTATGATAAACATCCTTCTCTCCTACTTTTTGTGTAGAAAAAAAATGCAGTTGTATTTTTACAGACGTGTAAGTATCAAAGACGCATCTGTATCAAAGTACTTCGGAGAAGAACTATTTATTTCTTTAATGGAAAGACAAACTTTCACATCCGCTTGACCACTGCCTCCTAAAGATATACTCAGAATGACAGTTTCTTTGGTCACAAGGGAATTTAGACTGATCTTTAACATGGACAGAGATTTGGAAATGCTATGTATTAACCTCCATCCTAGGATCAGGAGCTCACATGTAGTTTGGGTTTTCCATCAAGGAGTGGTAAAAATAAAACATATAGGCTCTACCATTGAGGAATCCCCAAGCAATTACCAGGTACTGCTTTTGAGGATGTACATCTTCAAAGACTTCTTCACTCCTCCTCCTTACAGCAGGGCAGAATCTGATATCATCCATCTCTTTGAGACTCATACAGCAAAAACAAAGGAGAATCAACAGGATGAAACAGAAGTCCTTTCTTGCGCTCCCCAGTAGGATCCTCTGTGTTCACATTGACTCAAAACACTGAGTAGGCACTGGAAACATTGAATTGTATTTAATTTTTCATTTTTATTTATTTATTTTTTTAAGAAATTAAATGCGGGCCATAGTCTGATATGTTCATTACTGGGAGAAGAAGCGAGTTATTTCATTGGGTTAACTTCAGTTTATGAAAGTGAGAGAAAACATTGTTCTGTACAAGCCTGTCATGGCAAACATCTAGCACCAACTTTAAAGTTCTTGAAAAGATAACTGTGTCGGTTTAGTTGTGTATGTTATAATTCACATTACAGACACGACACATCAGTGCCTGGAGTTCTGATCGCTTAAGTCACTTTATGAGAACCCAGATGGTCTTGTTCAACTTCTTAGATGTATATACCACTCTACAAGGCTCTGTACTGTTTAAGGGTGAATTTCCCTTTGTCCCTGCTGTAAAAACCTCAAACCAGGTTTTTTCCTTTTGACTATATACCCAGAGACAAATAATTTTGAGCTGAGGAAAGTTGTGTCACTTGTTACCAAGTGACATCTGATGTATCTGATGTTTCCTTCTATAGAAAGATCTCTGCAAGTTGTTCTCCTGCAGAACTATGCCTGATTCCATTTGGTGGAATAATAAGTACAATGATGTAAGTGGTTTTTTTTCTTTTTTTTTTTTTTTTTTAAATAATGTTTCTGCATATGAAATTTTGTGTGAGGGTGCAGTAGAATCAGGTACTTGAGCTAGATTAGGCACTTGGGTGAGTATAGTAATGGCAGTAAAAGAAACATGTAGCCTAGTTGCCATTGAGTCTTAGTGTTATAATACGTCCTAGAAAACCAAATTATGTAGCAGACTGATCACTGTCAATAAGTGGAAAATGCCATTATCTATCTGCCTATGTGATTTTTTTTTTTTTTGTAAGGGATAGGTCAAACTTGCAATTAGAGTACTCGAGAACACTCGAAGTCCCCATAACATACTTTCAGAAAGAAAACCAGTTCTTTTGGATAGGATTTAAAGAGTAAAAGGCTGGGAATGATGGACATTTGGGAAAGGGAGGGGACGAGATGAGTTGTATTAGTAAAGAAGGGAAACGTGAGGTAAAGTAAACGTGAGGTAACAGAAAACATGAATATTAGGAAAATAGTGAGTAGGGGAATGGAGAACAGAAGGAGAAATCTGAGATAATCAATGAAAGTGCCTATTAGCTTCACATCTCCTTCTCTTTTTCAGGCTGTGATTCCCTGCCACGCTTGGGATGCCCTAGCTCAGCCTCATTTTCTGACAAAGGTGTCAAGATGCAAGGCCCTGGCATCACCTAAGATAGGTCATGTCTTCTCCTTACCTTCCTCATGGCAACTGGGATTTGTCTATTACCTGTTCCTCATTTTTCTTCCCATTAGTCAAGACCTCAGACATCTCTGCCACTTGCTCTCATGACAAGATAGAAAGTCGGAAGGAGTATGTATGCTCGGAATGACTCTGCTCTCCATGCGAGTGAGAATTAAGTTTATTTTGGCATTTCAACTCACTTTTAAAAGCTTTGAATACAAAATACAAAAGCAACTCTTCACTGCCTGTTATTTAGAAGTCATATTTTGCTGACCACACCAGAAAGTACTAAGAAAAGCTAATTCTGTAATACTGAATTTTTTCATCAATTTAAGAGTCTTAAAATTTGCAGAGGTGCTGCAAAGTGATTACAAAGCTGTTCCTAGAAAATTGAAAACAACCAGTGTTTATAGGCATATATTTCACAAGTGATATGATCAGTATTTTTTAGAAGAATCACCAAGCAAGTAAACAGTATGTTCTGCCCTCCTCTTTTCTCTGCTCTGTAACTAATGCATACAGTGTTTTTAACTAATACAGATACTTCTGATATAAATTTGCAAATGAGGAGCAAGCTTGTTTTATGGAGGAATTATTTAATGTTCTGTATTTGCAGCCTATTTCTTCTCTGTAAGTTAGTTTTGGAATGAAGCACACACGATAACTTTTGTGTTATTTTTGCTCAGCCTTGTTGTTGGACAGTTAATTTGCTATAAAATTCACACTACATCATTGTTATTAATTAGGATGGCTGTGAACTTGCCTTTCAAAAGCTATTACATGCAAATGTTTAACCACATAAAAATATAAATGTTCAGTGATGTTCTTCAGCAGAATAATGCCATGAAAGAATAAGTACAAAGTAATTAAATCTTCATTTAAAGGAATCCACTTAATCAAGTGCTAAACCTAACTCACAGGATAAAACCATAAAAAATGAAAAATACTATGGCATTTGACAATAAAAACAACCTTTTGTGGCTTATAAAATCAAGAGGGTCAGAACTGTACCTTTACAACTTTATTCATCTAGAAGCAGAAGATATAGTTTAGTGTAAGTGAAGTGATCTGTACTTTACAGTCTGCATTGTGAACTGAGTTTTTCACAGCATTAAGAAACATGGCAGACATGATACCACTAACCCCTTACATGCAATTTCCTCAAATGTGTGTGCCTTTTCCAGACAGAGACACAGACCACTAAAATATTAATGGAATTATTCCAACTGTGCAAGCAAATTTAAGAATTTATCTAAGGTTTATAATTTCAGAAATTTCATCCAGAAATCATTCCTTAATGGGAACATACTTATACATGTGCTTAACTGAAATTATTTGTCTAAGTGCTTTTCTGAAGAGAGAAAATCTTCAGACACTTAAATGCATTCATGATTTATAGTCTTAGATTTTAAGAGGCAAGGTTTATCATTTGTTCCTATTTTGTACAGCAGCTCATTGAATACTAGCCTGGCTTCAGGTGCTCCTAGAATACCAGTACATAAATAATAATGTGTGTATTAAAGTAAGCGGTAATGTTAATCAGAGAATGTGTGTTTACTATCTACATATTCTTGGAACAAGAAATACCAGTGTCAGTTTGAGGAACTCATCTGAATTCAGTTCTGCTGGGAATCCGGTATGAGATTACAATTTTTTAAGTAGGCTCAGAGAATTCCTATAGTAAGAGCTACAATAGTTAAGTGAACTTTTAATTCACTGTGGTTGTAAAAAACTTATAGGAAAATGTATTACTGATGAAGATGTCACATATCATATGAATAGAAATGACATTTGTTCTACCTGCACTATATTGTAGCTAAGATGAGATAAAATTAAGAATGAGCTAAGTACCAGTGAGAGATGTTTAAAACGAGAGGTTTAAGTACAATAGCAACAGAATGAAAAAGACCTGCTAGCTACAAAAACCTAAATTCATACTCAAACAAGGCTCAGGAATGCAAGCTGTCTCTGAGAAACTTGCATGTAATAGGCACAACCATTTATGGCTTTAAAATACAGCTAAGGCCATTTAACATCAGTCCTTTGCCAGGAACTCAGTAAAAACTTGTGAGCTACACTAAGTACTCCTGGCACAGATACTATACAGCTAACATACTGACCTATTACTGATGAATATCTTCCCTTCTTCCCTTAACATGACCTCTTGAATTTGGTTTTCATCTGGTTAGAGTACAACCCATCAATCTTATGCCAAGAGAAAGGTCACCTCTCAGTGTGACCAGTGCTCTGCAGGAGAGGCACTTCCCTGCATATTCCAATTCTCTCACTGCACTCTCTGTACAATCTTCTAGTTGCACTCTCTGTCCAATTTTTCAAGCCAAGCTGGCCTTTTCCAAGCCCTTACTGGGAAAGGAAACAACAGGCAGTTTATTTTGCTGTAAACTCCAGTCCAGCAGATTTTCAGACCACACACTTACCCCTGGATATCTGCCAGTAGAAGCTAACAAATGTTTTGACTGAAGGCAGGCAGGAGAATTGTAGAGATAAGAACCTTCTGGGAAGTTGTTTAGGAGAGTTTTAATCTCTATTACTTTAAGTAAGGGAGGAAAATGTTTTTCTGAACTCATCTTTCCCTTTGTGATTAGTGCATGATTATGGCCAACTCATAGCAAATACTTCTGATGATCATACTGGAGGTTCATGACCTACATATCCCACCCACCTTGTTAAGCAAAATCAAGCCACTGGATTAAATGTGGTTTCCAGTTTGCTGCTCTGGATGCTGCAGTTATGAAAATGACAAAATCTTGGAGCAGTTTGAATTATATTTGAATCAATTAATTGGATACATAAACTTTTAACTCGTTTCTGATAGTTAAATAACATCCTACCTCGAGATGCTGCTATGCTATTTCAAGAACATACAAGTGACACATTGGTGGGATTTCTTTCTTGCACAGAATTTAAATTTATTATATCTTAGCCAAATGTTTATAATAATAATAATAATAAATTTAGAGACCATATGTCCTTCCTTCTGTTACTTGTATCAATTCCTTTCAGGATATGCAAAAATATTAAACATTTCTCCAATACCTTAGTATCAGTACTGTTTCTACCACATTATCAGGGAAGAAGTATTTGCATTGGCATAACAATTATGTTTTTCTAAGGCATGGTTAAGAAAACAAACCTGAGTAAGAGTTGGTGTATAAATGACTTGTATAACAGATCTAGTGGCTCACACATAATCTTTTTACAGAAATATTCACTTTGATTCTGATGCCTTAATCATGTTAACAACAATAGGAAACATTCCTTTTCTCTTTTTTATTTAAACAGCTGACTGTGCCATTTTGGAGTAAAGTAGTTGCAGTTCAATGACATGCTGCAGGAAAAAATAGAATATAGTGAATTTACAAATTATTCTTACTGGACAAATGAAAACATTGATAGTTTTCCATATAAATGTGTAGAAATGTCTCAGATACATTTTTTGGTCAGTCATGCTGAAAGAGAAAGAAAATATATCTGCAGGGACAGTTGTTAAAGTTACAATTAGAAATAGGACTGGTAAAAAGGGTAGATTTTTTTTTGTGGTAGATAAAAACTAGTTTTGATTGAAATCAGCTGTTGTATTTGGAAATGTGCAATAAGATGATAAAAGGAAGTAATTTATAATTTCAAATAAACCTGAAAAGTGCTATTGAAGTATTTCATTCATGTTTGCATTATAAGAAAAGCATTTAGAAACCTTTATTTTTTAAAATAATAAGTCAATTAAAATTTTCATTTTGGAATACATTTATTTTTAAGAAATGGCAAAAAAACCCTTGATGTTTTGGAAATTTCCACCCAACATTTTTGGCCTGTATTTTTGGCTAGATTCAACTTAATTCAGAGAATAGCTCTAGGCTCTTCATAGATATATTTTGGAGTAAATCTGCTCTTCATCAAAAAGCCATCATTTGACTTCATTTAGAAAAAATATTGCTGATAAGTATTCATAATTCCTCATGAAGAAAATGAGAATTCATTTAGAACAGTGACAAAAACTGTAGCTTACAAAACTTAAATCATGTCGGGTAAAGTAATTTTAGCTGCAAACCACTTATTTTAATCTCTTCTAGAGCATGCATCTGGTCTGACCAACAAAGCAGGCTCAAAAGAGAATTATACTAAATGGGATTATGAAACACATGGAAAACTCCAACTCCAATTCTATGCTTACCCTCGTTACAAGCAATTTAATCCAAAATGCACTTAGAATTGGGGAAAATCTAGAAGCATGCCTATCCACTTGTCATTTAACAATTGGGAGACACCTTCTGGCACGGTATGAGGAGAGTCTGGTGCCAGAAAACAGAAACAGGTTTTCACCAAGCTGAACTATTCTCCAGCACTGAACTGAGACCATAAATGTATTTTTCTTCAATAGCAGTGTGACAAACTTAATAGTAAAGCAGTCAGCTAACTCATTAGCTAACTATTCTAAGTCTTAGCATAAAGCTGAGATGTTTCAGGCATAATTAAAAAAATATAATAGTTATAAGATCAAGAAGGGGTGATGTTTCTTATGGGTTAAAGTAAACACAAACCCAACATGTTACACCACTGTTAAAATCATAGACTTCCAGTATATAAACACATGATTTCCGCCCTCTTTTTCCAGTTTCAGATGTTCTTTGTTAACTAGTTTTCCTAAGGTAACAGCATACTTTGGGCACTTTGTTTTTTAGTGGGAGCAGTGGGAGTGGGAATCCACAAACCTAATTGCTAACAGCACTGTTGTGCTTTTGACCATCAGGTTTCAGACTGAATGGTAAATAATAAAATGTCTCTACAGAAGTCTCTGTTAATAATGATTATTACCAGAAGTATTTGAGTCATGACGCTCTGTTTTAGTTTCAGCAGGGCTTGTCAAATCAGAAAGTCTAATATAAGGCTGTAACCTGTAGCAGAGTGCTCTCACAGAGCACAGAGGTGCCTCATTCAGTTTGCATAGTAACTTGTTTGAAGAATCTGGATCCCCAGAGAGCCTTCCCTACAGGGCCTTCCCCTTTGTGTTATTCCTTAAATTCAGCTGTGAATTGGATGCTTTCAAACCAGCATGGGCTGATCTAACAAGAGAATAATCTCTCTCTTTCCTCCATAGAGGAGAACTGTATGAAGGTCTTTGCTTAATAAATTCAGACTTTATTACTACAGCAAAAGTTGAAGATCTTTTATTTTTCAGCCAGGAACAGAGGGAAAACTGATTCCCCTTCCACCCATATTTGGTTAAGCTCCCTAGTCCCTAGAGAGAGAGAGTTGCTGCACATAGCTGCCTATCTTCAGCTTTTAATTCCAGGTTTTTCTGCAGTCATTTCTTAAAACACCTATGGAGTCCTTTCACCTGTGGTTTCTCTCAGTTACTGACCATCAGGGTAGTTGGCTGCAGCCTGATGTGTCACTTATCCCAGCCAACAATTTTAAGTGGTATTAGTTTGCTCTACAGTCTCTCTTGGAACTGCTCGCCTGCTGTGGTATTTCCTCATCCAGACAGTAGGAAATTTTTTCAACTTTTTTTTTAAAACTTCAGGATTTTTTTTCCCATGCCATTTTATTTGAAAATTTACCATTTAGAAAATACAGGACTAAGAGTAGTTAATGTGTCAGGCCATAGGCTGTCGTACGCTGCTGAAACAGCTCTGATAGTTGATGTTATTTCCCCTGTCATGCCTTGCTCCCTCTCTGATGCCAGAGGTGACTATCCCTGAAGCCGAGTGGCTGGGATGCAGGGTGGAAGTGCTCCTCAGTGTGTTACTGGCATCTCACCCAAGCATCTGCCACAGCAGTTGGCATTACCCTGCCAGGCTCTGCACAGGGCTTGCAGAGCACAGATTTATACCCTGCCCAGCAGGGAGGGTGATCACTTAATTGTCAGTCCCTAGGTAACATCTACGGACAGTGAGGTCCTAAAGAGCTACAGCCTTTTAGCCTCACCTTCATGAGATTCCCACCATCCTGGGCCCACTCTGCTTGTATCCACCAGCACCTTCCTCAGGTGAAATGCTTTCTTATCTTTTGATGTATCACCTAAAAGGATTTTGCTTCACCATTTGCGTTTAGCTTATATTTAGCAATTATACTGAGAATTTCCTTTGCCCATCTTATCTGACCTTCGATTATGTGTCTACCCAACACCTGCTGAGAAACTGAGGATGCTGTCCATTTCCCAATTGGATTCAAACTGAAACTACTGATGACCAAATTCCGGTCATCTCCCAAATGTAATGGCAATCATCTGCATGGGAGAGAAACACTGTATGTTTTATGTAAAGTTACTGACATGTAAAAATTTAAACACATTTGGCTCAGTATATTACCCTAGGTCTTTGGGAAGAAACTGTCCTCTTGAGTAGAATTTCACAGAAGTAAACATGGTATGACATGATGTGCTGGGTTCAGTCAGGAAAGAGTTAGCTCTCTCTCTCTCTTCTCTCAGAAGCAGGTCTTTCTCTGCTTCTGATCCTGCAGCTGCGTTCCCAGATCTCGCTGTCTCATTACAGGCAGTGCAGGGGGGACACAGTTCAGGCACCTGAGCCAAATTGACCAAGGGAGTATTTCATTCCATAGTACATCATGCTTGGGGCATGGTGGGAGCCATTACTCTAGCCTTTACTCGCTCTCTTACTCTCTTGCCTGTTTATTCCTGTACGCTTGCTAACACTCTCCCTGACTCCTGCGTTAGCTGCTTTACTGACTCCTGTGCTGGCTCGTTCATGAGGGAGTTGGTGGGTTTGCTTAGTTTTCCTGGTCTTGCTATCGCTGATAGGGTTTGCTCAGAATCTGCTGTGGCAGTTCTCGGGCTCTGGCCCTTGGGCTGTGGCTCTCAGGCTGTGATGGCCCTTAGGCTGCGATTGCTGTCGGGCTCTCTGGGTCTGACTCTCATTACTCAATCCTGGGTTGTGCATTGGTCAGTGAGTGATG
>NW_010232633.1:0-1046 GCF_000690775.1 Eurypyga helias | reverse complement strand
GCAATAAATGGGGATTTCCTCAACAGTGGTGTGGCGGTTGGGCTCGTCTTCCAAAGCTGATTTCAGGCTGAAGAAATTGCTCTTATGAAGCCATGTGGCTATTCCTGGGCTCTCCATGGGCTCAAGGAGGAGGAGATAGGGTCAGGTGTGAGGTAATGGGCCTGGAATGACCCTTTGCCTGAGGGGTCCCAGTGGCCCTGGAGAGAGCGAATGATCCATAGGGATCTGTCTGAGATGGACTCTACAGCCCACTTCTTGTGCAGAGCATCACTGATATTTTAAGTACCTGTGGGGTGTACAGGGGTGGTGCTGGAGTGGCCAGCAAGACAGCATGGACACAGTCACTTAGGGAAAGGCTCTCTCGGAGCAGGGTCATGCCTGGACAAGAGCAAAGGAGCAAGTCCTTGTATTGGCAGGACTTAAAATACATTTAATTAAATATTCAGTGAAAACTTCCCTTTTATGGAAGGGAAAAACTTCCCTTTTATGTCACAGGGAGCCCTAAAATTTGCGCTCCAAAACTTGCAGATTGAAGAAATAAATTGGAAGAGACATTTTTGCATTTTAATGACCCTCATGGTGTATTTGGCGCTGAGACAGAGAGGAGCCCAAACAAACCACTAAAGAAGTCAATTTCAGAAGCAAGTTGTACTGTTTCAGGGAGTATTAATTGGCCCCTTGGAGGGACTATAGCAACGAAGCCACCTTGGCGTTGTTAAGAGGAGAAATTTGGTGGTAGAGATGTCAGGTAGGCAAAGAAAATGTAAAGGTGGCTCTGATGCTGAGTATACCTTGATGTGTTACATTAAGGTAAAAGGCCAAGCCCTGACCCCCCATCCCTGGGAGGAGAGATCCCATCCCTCAGACATTGCTCAAGACTTTTCCTGGTGAAGTGTGATGTGGTAATATGTGATGCCAACTGCAGGACTAGGGTATGATGTATTTGGGTCTCTCCTTGGTCAGGTGAGGCAGCCTTGAGGTCCTGGTGCCACAAGGTTACAGGGTCTCCTGGTTGTCCTTAGTGATCCAGGTAACAGCCATAGCCA
>NW_010232632.1:32247-156448 GCF_000690775.1 Eurypyga helias | reverse complement strand
GAAAGAGCCTTTTTTGAAAGGTTAACCCTGGACCCTCCACCACTCTAGGATGGTGGAGGAGCTGAAGAAAGGACAGGTCTGAAACACTTCCCTGCTAAAAACAGTCACCAAGTTCTGCAGTAGCGAATTGAGCCTGGAGCAAAGGCGCTTTCCTTTTCGGGCAGGGTCAGCTACTCTGAAAGCACATCGGAGTTCCTTGCTTGGAAAGTGTGCCAGTGCATGGTTACCCATCCTCATGCGCTTGTTGCAGAGCTTGTGCTGCTAGTGGTGGTGGTTGCTGTTGTGGGTTGGGGGGTGTGTGTGGCAGGTCCACCATGATCTGTCAAGATAAAACAAAGCCTTCCTGAAAAAAATTTGCTTTTTGTAAGCCAAAAATGGGCACGAAAGTAAGAATGCTAAATGTGTCTTTGGCAGCAGTGGTGTAGGGCATTGTAGGGACAGCACAGGGACTCTTCTCTCATTTGATAGTCGGACTTTGGAGTGTGATAATAGGAACACAAAAATGTGAAAGCCTGTGATTTATTGTTTTAGCGGTAGCTGCATGACACGTGTGGTATCTGTTCCTTGAAGCAGAAGCCTGCCTGCTCCGGGAACACATGCAGAAATAGTGAGCGGACTACCTGCTTTTTGGACGTGCTGTTTAAGGGAATAAGGCACGCTAAGTGCCAATTAACCACATGCAGATAATCTCTTTCCTTACGATGCTCAGTTTGTAAAAGAAGTAGTACTTACCTTCTTCAACAAATGTTCATACTTGAGAATGTGGAGGAAGTGACTCCATGGCACCCAGAAGGATCACTCCCGTGCGAGAGGCGTTGCACCTCAGCTGGGCGCAAGTGGGCACTCGGCCCTCTCCGCCCTCAGTAAATCTCAAGGTCTCGGTGTGATGCAATTTCTCTGATTTGCAAAATCTTCTGGTGTTAATGTTCACTGGGGGCATGGGAGCTCAACTGGCATGAGGGATAGACAAAGGAGGACTGTTTGGCTTTTTAATTTTGTGGAAAGAACGGGATTTTAAGAACAGTGCTGCAGATTCTCATTCTTCCCCTTACTGACCTTCATCTCTTTAAATCCAGGTCTCCTTGCAATAGTAACATGTTGGTTACGTCTAGCTGCAGCGATCCTCCAGATCAGGATCATCTGCAGAAATATTATAATGTGTGTCAGGAAAGATGTAGTAGAGTTGAAATATCTTTTCCATAGAGTAGTCTCTTTCTAATGGGCACTTAATTTCAAAGTCACCTCTAGGTCTGTGGGGTGGCTTTGCTACACGAACAAAGAAATTTGCAGAGATATACTTGGATATCTTCCATGTACGGACCTGGGGACTCAGAGTATGTAATAATAATAAATGTTGAATCCAATCTTGTTCTGCCTTCAAAGAACATCTGCAAAATTACATCTTATCTGTTTGTTGTTTAGTTTTTGTTGGGGTTTTTTTTCAACTCCTTCTATACCAGTAATGGGGTAAAGAAAAGTTTATCGTGGCATGCATTAAAATCCAAATATTTATTTTTCTTTCAGTTTGGAAACAACAACAACTACATGAACATGGCAGAGGCAAATAATGCATTTCTTGCTGCAAATGAGGTAGATGTTTTTCTTTTTTATCTATGCTCATATTCTGCTGTTTGCTGCGATAATTTAACAGACTTTGAATGGATGAAGAGTGAAGTGCTGAATTTCTGTGTGTTTTATGGAGCACAAAATAAAGACTTTAATGAGAAAGAAAATAACCTGACAGCTCTCCATTACTAGTCAATTTAGCTGTCCATAAGGCTGTTACTTACATAGCATGTCAATAGAAACAAAGCTGCTTTATGTATGAAAAAAATTATAAACAGAAGGAAACAAATAGAAAGCACAGTAGGTGTACACTTCGAAAGCAAGCTTAGTAATAGTCATTACTAGCTAATGTACTAATTTCTGTTATAGATATAAAGATTTTAATTTGGGTCCTTAATACTTATATAAGTTAGAAAACCACAACCAGCTTTGTTGTCTGAAGTGTATGTGCTGCGTGAAGGAAACTTCTGGCCAGGATGGAGAATAAACCCCGAGCTGGTCTGGTGGAGGCTTGCTGGGTTGTGGGGGTGATGAATTTGCTCACTGCCTTTGAGGATTGAAATGGGAGAAAAGTATGGCAAGCACAGCCTCCGTGTATTTGTTAGAGTGGTGCCACCTTACAACCAGATAATAGTCTCTCCGTGCTCATACTGGCCCCAGCTCCAGACAGAAACACCTTTTGCTCATCACTAAAGCCAACGGCGCTATTTCCAAAGGCAAGGATGGAAGGTGCAAGATGCAGTGTCTAGTGATGTGCATAGCAATATGGAGAACCAGAACTAAATATTTATATAGGGTGCGTGCCATAACTGATCTTCCCAACATGAGGACAGGTTAGAAAACTGGGCAGCCTTGATTTTACGTGTTGTTAAGTGGTGACTCAGTCACAGGTATCCTTGTACACTTTTAAAAAAGCGATCTCTGAGAAAATAAGCATAAAGATGTAACAATAAGTATGAAGGTTAGAATTAGAGTTGTATTTTACGAATCATTTATACAGTGGTCACCATCTCTTTTTACCCAGCAAGACTGCTTAGATAAGGGAATATTGTTTGGCACTAGCTCCAGTGTTATTTGTGATAATGAACACAAACCCCATCTGTAATGACAACATGATGTTTCTTTCTGTAGAATTTCTTTCCTACATTTGAATCAAACATTGATGAAAGCTCTGCTGCCAGCAGCTGTTCAGAGACAATTTAATTCCAGCTGTGATAATTCACCGTGTCAGACATTGGCTGTTATATGTTGATACAACAGTTCTCCAGATTTGCATTTTTATCAAAAGGAACAAATGTTTTGAACATTTCAGTACAGATGGCATTTAACCATGCACACGTTTTTTTAAAAATGTGTAAGATATAAATATTTGAAAAGTTAATAACTTGAAAAAATGTGATTGGTAAGATAAATCCCACAAATGTTATACCGTCTTCTGGTCATAACAGCACCTTTCTGCAATCCCAAATTGCATACTATTATTCAGGCTCTTTTTAACAGACTGAATAGCGCAGTGATTTGGATTTAAGACTACTTCACTAAGGGGCTTGCTTTCTTCTTAGATTACATCTATTTTATCCTCAATCTTAGGTCCATAATGTGTTTTTTAAAAAAGATATATGCATATTTGGACAAGGTATATTGTGAGAATTAAATTCACATTTAAAAATGGTAAGATATTCATCAATTTACTTTCCCATTTGTAGTAAGTTACAAGTACTAAGATGAATGCTACTTTTCTAAGTAAAATACAGTATTATTATCTAGCTGTGTTATATATTTATATAGCTGTCCTAGAGTTATTCTGTTAGATGGGGAAGAGATCCAGTCCTTATAATTACTACTATCTCATAAACATGTCAAGTAAAGAGAGGTTCAAATGTACTATAATAATACTGATTTCACGGAAACCTTTTGCTTGAACAAGGAATAAAAAGTATGATTAAGTGTTAGCGTTCGCACTAAAGCATGAACCTAACTTTGCAATTAGTGCATTACAATGTATTTAATTATAGTGTTTTTACATTAATGCAAATGTAGCTTCCTTGCTATGATTTTGGGCCTGAGCACTGCTGAGCTGGAAGCCCATTTTATTCCTGTAAATAAAGCCTTAAGAGTGTAATCCTAGAGCACATTCAGGCTTAGAAGCCGCACATTTGCTTTATGTTTTCTGTCTCCGTGTCATGATTACTACGACCCATTTTAAAGCACCTTAAATATTTATTGAAATAATATTTCAAGTGTTAATTACAGTGGTAATGAAAACAGCCAAATGCCACATATCAAGAATGAGTGTTTATCCGTATTGTTAATGTGATATGTTAGATTTCATTAAGCAGTAATGGGGTAGCAAATGAGTCACAAATTACAGTTGCATCTGTTACTAGACCACATTAGTGCCAAAATAACTGCAAATGCAGCCATAGGGTTATGTTCATTAGCCAACCACTTCTCCTGGCCAATCCATCCTTTGTGTTTGTGAACTAAGGGGTCCGCGGGAAGAAAAATTCACACCTTTTGTAACATAGCAGCAGGGAAGTCAAACGTCTCCCTGATTCCGGCCCAGCTTTCACATCCAGAATTAAGTTACAGTCTTGCAGATCGTGCGAGATGAGTAGAGTCTCAGCAGACTCCGACAGTACTGCAGGCTGCAGCAGTCTGGGACCTCATCATTTCTGGTGTGAGACCAATAATGACAGCTGACAGGTTCTATATGCAAGCAAAGGTTTTTCTTGTGTTTCAGTTTCCATCTTCTCTCAAGCGGTTATTAATTTATATCATCATTAACAGTTTGAAGGATGACAATTTGCAGCAGTTAATGAGATCTTTCACTGAACATTCAATTTTAAAATTAACTGGCATTAAGTCACTCTTTCAAACAATGTAAATAATACATAAAACAATTCTTCCCCGCGCCCCTCCCTTCCTCCAGCTCGAATCCTGAACTAATGCAAACAAACAAATCCCAGAGCAGCCTTGCATGTCCAGAACAAGACAAGAGTGCCTATTTTAGGATTGCCAACTGCCCAATTTGATCAAGACAGTCCTGATTTGGGTACATTTAAAATGGCCTAATTTCAAGCACTGAATTTCTATTATTAAGTAGCAGTGGACCTGAAATAATATATGAAAGTTCATTTAACTCACAAGAAATTTGGATAAGCATAGCTCATTTGTTTCCCAAATAAAAGTCAGCAATGTTGAAGCCAGATACAGACTCTACTTGAATAAAGATTATCTTTGACAGACACATGCACACGTACAAACACGTACAAACCCTGAAGATAACTGGCAGTAAATGTTTTGCTCAAGGCATTTTAACAGGTGTTTAGTTCATAACAAACCTACTGTTCAAACAAAGCTGGCTTGCTTCAGAAAGCACTGGAAGCGGCTGTAATCGCCCTCACTCTTTTATACGTGTCTCTCCTCCAAATGACAACTCTTGTTTAAAAGGGTACATTGTACTTTTGGGATGGAAAAGAAATAAAGACCAGAATTGTAATATTTCATGTTTATTAGTGGATAAAAAGGAAAGGAAAGATGTGAAATGGTCAGTGCTGAATTAATGTGGTGTGTGTGCCACAGAATTGTCAGTATTTTATGAAGCATGAGAGTAATGTAAGCTGTTTGTGCTATTTCACTAACATATCAATAAAGTGGCAATTTGTTATACAGCCAAATCCAATGTAGCTGATATTCAGACTAACAACAAAGACAGATGTTGCTAATTAAGTGCGCATTAAAAAACTGTTAATACTGATACTCCATTAAAGCCATATGACAATGAGACTTAAATCTTTAATCGGAATGATCCACAAACCCCTTCAGTATAGGAAACTTAAAAAATTTGTTGGGTATAGAGTTTGTTTTTGAGAACAAAACAAGATCTGGTCTGCAGGTCCGGGAGTGGTTGCTGAGAGCAGCATGCCCTAACGTGGTTTGCCTTGTCCTGTCCTTTTCCAGCAGACATTCCATACGCCGAGCCTTGGGGATGAGGAGTTTGAAATCCCACCCATTACGCCCCCACCAGAGTCAGACCCTGCACTTGGGATGGCAGATATACTGCTGCCCTTTCAGGGCCTTGGTGACCAACTGCCTGCACAAGGAAATGAATTTACACCTCAGTTTCCCCCCCAGAGCTTGGATCTTCCCTCTATTACCATCTCCCGAAATCTTGTGGAGCAAGATGGCATTATCCACAGCAATGGATTGCATATGGTAGGTCTGGTTCTTTGTGTGTTTCCGTTGCCTGATACTGTCTGTCAAAGCATGCTAATGTAGATTTGTGCCACCTATCAGTTTTAATTGACCTCTCAGAAGATCTGTCTGATTTCTTGGTATTGTAGCCCAAGCAAGCATTTGCCAATGTTCTGTATCCTGTGCAGGCGTGGTCTTTGTGAATGATGACACGTGTTGTCAGTGTAACACAGCAAATGATGATGTGCTATTATTCAGTTCCCTAAGGCAGTTGGCAAATGGCTAAGGGTTTAATATTGGTGGATTCAGGAAGATAAACATGGTTGTTAATGTCCAGTGCAGTGCTATACTGTGTGTGAACAGATCTCTTGTGAAGAAGCAGTCAGGCTTTATAAACACAGAATTTTAATTTTGGGAATGGACTTGGAAACCTATATCCATTGGCATCGTATGCTGCTAAAGTTCACAAATGTGTGATACAGTTGACGCTGGCATCAGGAGTTGAAAGACCATTGTGTTGGCCAGCGTGAATTACAGCATTTAAAAGGAATTGCTTGTCTGTATTTCAAGTATAGGACCCACATCTGACAGCCATCAGGATATTTTGAAAGTGCAGTATTGAGAGTATCTCAGAAATGGACCCAGACACAGTATGCCAGCAGGAAAAAAACCCATATATTTCCCTATATTATGTATATTCCATGGGCTAAATCTTTAGAAATGGAAATTGATTTTTTTTTTTTAAACTCGTAATAGAAGTGATAAGGATGTATTACACTGACAGTACTCAGAAATACAGGGCCATAAAAAGACTTTTTCTTTCCAGTGCTCTCAATGACCATAGAGGCTGGGGTAGGTTGAACCTGTTTCTTGGCTGTTTCTGAGCCCTCTGGAACGAAGAGGGATAATCCGGGTGTGGGGAAGGGCTGAGTGATGGGGACTGTGGGCAATGATTCCAGTGCTCATTCCTGTTAATTGGAACAAACAAAACCAAGGCTGTCTGGAATCTTCTCCAGAACATATACATGCTGTATGGCTGTCATCTCAGGGGGAGGGCACACAGGGGCAGTTTCCACTTTCCTGTTGTATTCCCTTTCAGCTTTGGGGGTTCTCTCTGCTTGGGTTTCTCTTAGCTTTCTGCAGTAACAATCGTTCTTGCAGTGATGAGGCATGGCTGTGAGTCAGTTTATCATACTTAGCATTTTAAACTCAGTGGTTACAATTAGAATTAGTTTTTGTGTTGCATATTGAAGACAGAGTGAATGTTTAGCTTGAACAGATATTTTACATCAACTATATTTTTTCTGATTAGCTGTTTTATACAGGACCTTTTGCTCAACTTGGTGTAGTGAAAACACAGATTTACAGCTGGACTGTAATAAAGGTCATCGTGTTGTCATGATGTGATTTCAAGTAAATCTTTTTATTTTTTATTATTGTGGCGAGCAAGAATTAATTAAAGATTCACAAATCAACACACAGCAAATATTTCTCTGGAATTTTGCAGGCTGCTGGCCTCACTACAAATTTTAATGTCTCCTTGGAGGTCATGAAGGGTAGCTAGCAATAGCACAGAATGAAGCACAAACTGCTCACTGCTTAGGAGGTACGGAATTCAGTAATTCGATAGACACAAAGCAGGGACTGCCTGAAACAGGCCTCGAAGGATATGCTACTTCTTTTCAGATCCCACTTTGTACGGGATTTTGTATGCACTGGACATGTAGGGTGAGTGCTAAAGAAAGATGAGATTAATGAAACCACAGAGTCAGGAATGTTATGCCTGAAAACAAAAGTAATGGAGTGTGTGTACACTGAATACAATGAAACTTGCTCAGAAATATGTAATAAATGTCATGGGCTGGATCGGTGTTGTGTTACGTGTGTGAGTATCCATCCCCTCAATGTTACCTGACACGGTTTTGGTTTAATTCGCATCCCTTCACTGAACACAATTCTTCTGTGAGTATGTGCTGTCACCTTACCAGTTCTCACCAGAAGAGGCCTCCTGCTTGGATCTCGCTTCTCTCACCTCTTGCACTGGATGAGGGGCTTTACATCTCTTCCTTTTTTATTAGACTCTTCAATGTGGAAATTAATGGCACGGTTTACATTGACTTCAGTGGTAAGAATTTGTTCCTGTATAGGTCAGAGAGAAGACCTGGAGATGCTCATGGCCTTCTTACCCCAGTAGTCCAGTGGTATTTTCTAGGGTGATTGTCAGTTCAGTGCTGGCTTTTCTTGAAAACGCAGTGCAGTGGGTTTTCTTGCCGAGGACTGATGAGGAATTGTGTGATTTGATATGGAAGAGCCACATAGGGAGGTTCGTGTGTCAGACACTTCTCACAACTGCTTGATTTATTCTATACTGTGAGATGGAGTGGCCCCTGCCATTGTATTTTAGTCAGTAGTCTTTTTCTCTTCTGCTCATGAGTGCCGGGTAGCTTCAGGAAGTTTAGAAACATTAACAGACGGTCCTCGCATAGGTTTCCCTTGAACTCACATAGCTCTCTGTAGTACTCAAATTTTCCAGCAGTTAATCTGTATTTCAAAAATAGAAAATGAAAACATTAGATCATATTTTATGTGAAAAATGTGCACTTTATTAAACTGGTAAATATTTATTAATAATATTAGAATTCATCTTTAAATTAGACATTTCATGAATTACCTTGCCTTGGAGCTATAAAAACTTTATTACAGCAATAAAAAAAATGTAAAGGAGGCATTTTGACTATGAAATTTCATTTCATGGTCAATTGAATTTACTATATCTGAAAGAACTAAAGATGGGGTTGTAAAATAATTATGATGTTCGTATACACTTACAGAACAATGTTCTTATCCAGCGATAGTAGGATAGTCTTATTTAAAGGCTGCATTAATAGTGTATTGCTAATCACTAAAGCTTCTTTAGCTGAATGCAGACTTAAATTATTTTTATATAAACTGCATTGAGTTTACTGGTTATCTTGTGAAGCATTAGAGAGCTTTACTGTAAGCAATATTTAATTTAGATAAATATAGTCCTACCCTGTTGAAAAGTCCAGTAGAAGAATTTCACCTTGAAGAAATGTCATGAGATTTTAAATCACAAATGTTGAAAAAATAAAATGGGCTTGGACAGAATTATGATTAATACTGTGTGTCTTTGGCTTTTTTCTATGTACTACCTGACATGTTCACCTATAAACTTGAATGCAGAATCGCCAGAGGCATGGTTAAAAATAGGTTATGTCAAGGTTTTCCTATGTCTCCCTTAGGGTATGGAGTTGGCTAGCTACCTCGTAATACTTCTGCAAGTATCTCATATTTCCCACAGGAAGACAAAAAAAAAACCCAAACCACCATTCTATTTTAATATATTCTTTGTGTATTACTGTATTGAAAAAAAATCATTCAGGGTGCAAGAAAGATACTTATTCTCAGCGTAAATGTGGCCTAGCAATTATTAAAAGATCACATTGAGGCATTAAGAGTTGTTCATACTACTAAGAACAAGGTAGGGTTTTTTCCCAATACCCAGGCTGTGGATCCAGGCATGCTGATCCTGCTACAGAAAGAGTGACAGTTTGTCACAATGCTGATTAGCTCCATTATTATTGGTCACAAACACAACACATTTGTCTTGCTTAACAGCATCTTTCTACATTTAAAAACAGACAAGGGCAGCAAAAAGAGGGGGTAAAATGAAGGCAGTGTAATTAATTTTCAAATTTTAATAATACGAAAACAAAATCCTGATGCTCAAAAATGAGTCACTGAAAAATGGAGTGCTGATTTGACTTCAAAGAACACATGGATTTACATGATGCAAACATTATCCCTGTAAATACTTGAATTTAAATAAGTGGAAATCAGCAGCAATATCCTCATTAAAAATCAACCCTCAATATTTTATATTAATGCTCTGTTTTCTGTTGAACTGACCATAGAAAAATTATTTTAATCTGCAAACTGTGGCAATTCTATAAAACTACAAGTTGTGCTCCTGAGGGTTCCTTTTTTTAACACCTCTCTATAATCTGCCCAGCCTGCTGAGTAGCATTGACATCAGTAGTACATCAATTTCAGAAAGTGGATTATTTTTACTAGACAGCTATTGTGACATATTGGGTCAGTCATAAATGAAAGATATTCATGCAAGCATGCAATACTTGTAATGAAGTCTCACTCTGACCTTCTGTATGATTGATTCTGTAATTTAGTTTTCTCAGGCAGTGCCTGAAATGAAATGAAATCATGTTGAACAAGTTTTGAATACCCACAGTGCACCAGGAGAAGAAAAATCTGCAGCCCCAGAGGCTTGAGAGAGAGCAGCTGAACGATTTATCTCCATGCTATTATAGCCTTTGCCAGCATTCAACATTTCTTTTTTTTTTTTTTTTTTCTTATTTGGCTTAAGTACTTAATTCTGCAGGTAGCTGTAAATGGGAAAATAAAATGCTGTTCAGATTTAAAATGACAGGACAGGAGTATGTGCAGGGGACTGATAAAATATCTTGAATAGAACTGACCTTTCATGTAGCTGAAAGTTACTGGGGGATTCATCCTCATAATTACCATATAGATTATTTTTATTTCTTTCCTGCAATGAAACATTTCAGAGAGCAGTAGTGCTGATTGAATGAAAATTGAACTTGTTAACATTCTTTTCAGCTTAGCCTGTTGTACATAACAGAAGGTTAGCTTTGATGAATTTCAAAATTCTCTTTCTGATATCTAAGAAACAGACAGTAAAATAATTGTCTCTTTTCAGTCTGATTTTCTTCTTTTATTGAAAAAAGTACAGATGTTACAAAAACAGACTGATAATTTTACATATATTGCTCCCTATATTACTTATGCTGCTAGAGAAAATGTGTTTCTCATTTGATGAAGATTTGAGCCGGTTTATATTTTATAATTGTTGCAATGCTGTCAGTGCATTCAGGATTCTGCACAGATAAGGCTAATTCATAGTGGAATATGCTCATCTTTAATTACATTACTGCTTAGGAGTGGCACTGTGCTCAAATCAAAGGCATGATGGTGACTATTGCTTTTATTTCAAGGAGAGACTTTTTAAATAAACAGCTCAATGATGTGGTTTTAAAGAGCTGAGTTGCAAATCTGAGCTCATTAAACACTGCATACAATAAATATCAGTAAAGTTTCAAAACAGTGGCTCTTTTTACTTAAAGGTGTAAATCTTTTTTAGTAATTTAAATTCCCAAATTACTAATTAACTTTCAATGAATAGATTATCAGAAGATTGCAAGAATAAAAGCTAAAAATGTTGCTTTAAAATTGGCAAAACCCAATTATTTCACTACCACCTGACTGTGTGGGTCTAATTTATATGTTTAATTTTCCTTTACAAAGAAACTTATTTGTAACTCTCTCTTTTAATATCTAGTCTGTAATCTCCTATCTAGAGAGAATGGAGTAGGTTTTCAATTAATGCTGTGTTATAACAACAATGTTTAATGTGTTGCAGATGAAACCGTTATTTCATGGGTCATTAATGTGTTTAACGCCTGGAACGGTCTATTAAAACAAGCCCTTGTTATTGTTATGAACATGTTTATTGTCATCTTTAATACAAAACATACAACTAATTCTGGAAGGTTTTAATTATGCATTTATAAGAGTAGCAACTGTTCTAACTAGCAAGAGATATAATCTTCAGAGTTTTCTTATTTCTGTGTTTTTTGATTGTGACAGTGGATTACTAAACGGGGGTTTTAGATCAACATTGTTACTCTGGTTTGTACTTTCCCAGCAGAAACAGTAGCTGTTATCTCCACTGTTTTTAGTAATTTGTGTTACTCAGAAAAATTAATCTCAAAACTAAGTAACCCCAAATTAAATGATGCTCTGGTGGCTCCGATCAGTGATATTTGGCCGTATACAAAACCCCTCAGAGGGTGGCGGATGCCTTTACGGACTCCTTTTTTCTGATGGGTGTACAGTTGTGTAATTTATTTTACATCTAATGATGTAGTTGTGCGTTTTTTAGTTACCTTTCAGAGAGGATGTGTGCACAGCTTGTGGGGCCTTGGGGGAAGGTGGACAATGGGCTGAAAACCCCGGAGGCAACAGACAGCAGTGGCTTCTGCAGCCACGTGCTACGACTTCCACATGAGATGAAGACAGTGCTAGCCTGATGATGTACTAAATAATAGGGTTTTAATAGTGTGTAGGTTTTCACGTCCTTAGTGACATTGTAATACTCAATGTGGATAATACAGTCACTTTTCCAAGAGACATGCTCTTCCCTCCTTTCTCATCGATACAGACACAATAGGCCATCTGTTAATGAGCTGTTATGGTTGGACAAGGAAACGCATTCTGGGGCTCTCAAAAATAGGCAACTCATAGTAACCGCAAAAAAAGGACCTGTCCGTAGGAAACAAATTGGCAGCAGTTGCCAAAGACACCTATCTGAACAGATAGGTATTGCTGGTGCTCAAAAAAACCCCAAAATTAAAAAATTATGCAAGTAGGTTATTACATATTAAGATACATGAGGGACTTCCGCACAAAGAAGAGAAACACGGTAACGTTGGCAGAACAGTCTGGGAAATATTAATTATGATATAATAGTATTAATAATGCCTAAATAAAGATCCAGAAAAATATTGCGAGGTGCCATATGAATATGTGGAAAATGATCCACCCACTGGGAAAGCTGTTGGGAATTGGAGCAGAAGGTGAATGTGCCTAAGAGCTGAACTCAGAAGGAATGCGGACATGTATGACTGTGGCCACCAGCTGTGTATTAATCCTGAGCCGTGGCTTTGAACTATTCTACCTCCTGAGTTTAAACTCTAAAACCAGGCTTTCTTAAGCCAGCCAAATGTAGATGCTGCAGTTGGTCTGGGTATGTTGTACCTGGCCAAAGGCTTTGCTGGGTCCAGTCACCTTCATTCTTGAGTCATTTGAAAACTTCCACTGGAAGTCCTGATGTTCTCTGCTGTTACCACTAGTGTTTCCCCTTGGATAGCTTACCCAATATTCAGCTTCCATTTGATGTTCTCAAGCTACAAAGAAATACTAAGTCTCTATAGAGTTTTAAATTACTCTATGTTGTCAGGTAGCTGGGAAAAAAAAAAAAACACCCAAACCAAAAAAACCCCAAACCTTGGCTCTGGTAACACAAGAGACCTACTTTTGTGATTTCCTTTAAAAACCAACAAACAAGCAAAGAAAACCTAAACGAAAAACCCCAACCCCCAAAAAACCCAAAGAAAAAATCCCCCCCCCCCCCCCCCCGACCATAGCTACCAACACTTGTAGCAATTTTTAAACAAATGCCATGTAACCCCCAAGCCTGCCCTCCCCCAATTCCTTGCACAATTTTTGTTACCTTTGATAATGTTTGTTAGTTGTCATGCTCCCTTGCAGTCTCTCCCCACGTTACTCAGTGCATAATAAGGACCTTTGAAGTCTGCCTTTGATTTGGTAGCTGAAGCACCTGAAGTTGCAGAGGTTGTAACAAAACTGCTAACAGCATGTGTCTGATATTCTGGGACTTAGTTTTAACTACCCAGGGTTTGTTTGCAATGTGCCTTTGCTGCTTGCATACAGCAGACCTAAGCTTGTACTGCTGATTTGGAGAGAAGCTCCTCATGCCAAGAGAGTCGGCAGATCAGAGCCTGGATCCGTGATCTGAGTCACACGTGTATTGTGCTCATGCTTTGGGTACCTTGTGTGATTCAATATGCTTTAAAGGACAGTAGATGTTTCGGGAGAAGAGAGTGGAGAATCTGTTTATAAATGTATCTACAAAATGCTGTAAAAATTGAATTACAAAGAAGTAGTGATTTAGGTGATGCTAAAGCAGCCACAGGAAGCCTATGGTGCCATCCATCTGCAGGGACTAGGGGAGCACACAGACCAAGAAATTGTGTATTCTTCATGTTCTTCAGGCAGCAGAATGTGCGGAAGACTCCTGTCACCAATCTTTTAGATCCAGCTGCAGAGATAATTTTTTTCCTAACCAACATGTACTGTTTGTTGTAGCCTCTATTTGGGAATTAAATTAGGTAAGGTTTACTTTTCCACAGAGAGATGAGGCAAAACAGGAGAGTTTTTTTCATTGCCAGAGCAAAGAAGCTGCTGCTTGTAGTGGATCTTCTGATAACGGCAGTTTGACAGATCTATTACTGTATCTGAGTATCTGAGGAAGGGAGAGGAAGGACAATTCTTCAGCGGTGGCAGTACCAAGCGCAACTGTTTTGTATTCTATTAAATAAGGGTTTAATCTCTGACAGAGAAAAGCATCCTGTTAGTTTGATTTGTTTTGATTGGCAGTGAATTCCAATCTTGTAAAAATTTAGATTAATGTATTCTTTTATCTACACTTTACTTGTGGAGAAAAAGAATATTGAGGATTTCTTCTGGCAATATGCTGACTTGCCCAAAAGTAAAGGGAGTAATTTACAGACAGGCACAACTGAGGATTTCAATGTTTATATTGCAGTGCATTTGCTTCATCTTAAATATATCCTTTAAAATATTACATCAGCTTATATTACATTGACAGGGACAAATACCTAGGGCAATAGAATATATAATGTTTTAAGTCAACTCCTGAAACCAGGGCACATTGAGCATAACTATAAATGTTGACTTTTGCATAGTTATTTTTGTTGGCAGATTCTCACTTTCCTTAGAAAACTAGCTCACATGGTATAAGGTCAGTCCCAGCCGTGCATCTTCCTGTGGGCACTTCCATGGGCTCACTCCTGACATGGCTAGAATGAGTCTTACTGGAGGTGTTGCCTGTTTAAACGATTGAGAGCTGTAGACACTAATTTTAATCAAGACTTCAGTATTACTCAAAATGTTCTAAGAAAGTAATTTTTCTAGTTATGTTTTTAAACATCATGTTGAATGTTCCTGGAGATTAAAATTATATTAGGGTAGAAATCCAGGTTAAATCTACTACATGTAAATGATTCTCAAAAATGCAGGGTAAGTGGAAATTAAGGCATCTCTCTATTTAATGGCTGGATGGATGCATTTATCTGTCAAAATAAATACTGGCTGTATTACCAGCTGTATTAACTGCTGCATCCTTAATGAGTTGATAACAGAAGAACGAACTATCTTTTATTACCTTCATTTTTCCCTTACGGTATGTTTCACTTTTTGCTGGCTCAGGTACAGTTACTGTTGAAAAACACCTTTGGTAATGCTGTATAAATTACAGTGTGAGAGTTCACACATTCCTTTCTTTTTAAGTCTCATTACTCTGTTTGCCTTCTAGTGGCTGTTGAGGAATTGATCTCTCATCAGGTTTTGAGAACTTCAGCTTTTACAAATCAAAGTAAAATAAGTGATATATTCAGCATATACTGTGCGTGATACATGTGTCCTTTGGCAATATGACTAAATATGACTTCTTTGACATGACTGTTTAAATAGAGTAGTTGAGAGTAGGATACTTGGGTGGATGGATATCCTTATGGTTCCTTTGATGAGGCCTTCTATGCATCAAATGCTGAATGTCTTCATAATGTGTGCTGTTGGAGCTGTGTGAGAGTGGTGACAGAAAGCCAGTGTGCCTAGATACAGCCACCATAATGTTTTGAGAAGAGGGAAACATTTTGGACCATATTTTGCTTTTTTTAAATCCATGAGTATAATTGAAGGGGCCAGAGTGTGTCTGGCATTTCTCTCAGAATGCCTGTGTACCTTAGGGTTTTTGTAGCTCTCATATAGGATAACAACAGAGAGATCTGAGACGGAGTCATTTCAGCCTGCAGAGGAATCACATGAGTTATTTCTCTTTGGTTTTCCGTTTCACTCATTATGTCCTTGTTTGATTGTCATGCTGAGTAAACCAATGGTTGAGTTTTGCCTGACTTGTATTAAAATCACCAAGTTCTGCCTAGCTCCAGTCCAAGGCTGTGAAGCACATCAGGCTCAATCAAAACTTGATTCTGTCCGCTTGAGAAGTTCATGAATTTTTGTCAGAACTAATCTGTCATTTTTGCATAATGTTACAAAAATCCTGAATGCTCATAATACTTGCGTATCACTTACTTCTGGTTAAGTTTATATAAAAGAGCTTGTGATATTCTCTAAAATTTTCACAGTATTCTCAGTGGATTGTTTTGAATACCTGAGCTTTTCAATTTTCATGTAGTAATGTAATTAGGATGTCATGTGGATGTTCTAGTGCACTTCTATTTCCATGTGTGCTCCTGATAGAAGATGTTTTTTGTTGTTAAACATTCCGTGTATAATGGAATGCCACTGATCCTTTGCTTCAGTATTGGTCTTTGTATTATAGGGAAAAAACAAGAGTTAAGATAATTGATGGACACTTTGTTTTCTTGATTATAGATTTCTCCTTAGAAGTGTTTTCTTGATTATAGATTCCTCCTTAGAAGATTTTGTTTGCTCAGGACCTGTATACAAATGCTGTGGACTTTAATGTTGCTATTGACTAGTTCCCCTACCTTCCTTGCTACTTGCTAAACCACTGTGCAAACATTAAAAATGGTTTATGCTTCCTTGTCTGAAAGCCCGTCTTTAGGAACCATAGGTTGTTGAGGCCCATAACACTGTACCACAAAGTAAGAAATTAAAAAAAAAAATTGATTAACCTTGTAGCTTGAATTCAAAGTGCAGAAAATATATTCTTTGTCATTATAATGTGCACATATGATGTAAATGATAAGCGATTGTAAATGATAAAAAATATTTTCTTTTGTATTATGGCTTATCTGTTTAAAATACACTTATAAAATATTGTTTTTTCCACTTCTAGCTTTTGCTGAAATTTTTAATATTAAAAAAAAGCTTAAAACAATTAGGAAAATATAGAGAAAAAAAACCCTGGAATTAAATATGTGGATGTAAAAACCCACATAAGCATCCAATAGTGTCAGAAAAAGGGACAGTTAAGAATTCATGGGCTTGTGTATAAAATTAGATTCTGGGTCAGTGCAAGTCAAGAGAATTTAGTCTCAATAAAATCATAGATGCAACCAAAATGACAAGATTTGGAGTAAATGGTTTGTAATCCATGTCATCACATACTGTTGCCTCGGTGTAAAGGCCAGAAAGGCCTGTATTGTGTAACAAGAGAGAGAATAAAAGCTAGCCTTTTAGGTGTAGAACACCTCCAAGAAAGTACTGCCTGCAAAATAATGAAGAGAGTTAATTTCTATCAGAGCAGGTCATTGTGATGATCTCCCTCAGCTACCAGCAGTTTTCCTTCATACAATAAAGTAATGTCTGTAAACTAAAATGAATAGAGTAATATGTAGAAAGTGATATCCTTTTACAAAAGACTTGTAATGACTTCCAGATGCCACTGCCAATACAGGTCATAATCAAAATGACCCTATAGTTAACGATAGTAAATTTTTACAGAAGGGTGCCCTGAAGCAAATGAGTATTTCAGCCAGAAAGCCTGATGTTTTGATCTTTCTGTATCAAGTGCTCCACTTTTGGCACATCTCTAAGGAACTGCAGTCCTTTACTGAAAACATTAAAAGAATTTAAGTAGTAGGAAAAGCAGTGTGGTGCTGTATGGACGAGGACCCAAGCTGTTGATGGCTTGGGAACCATGAGGAAAATGAGGGTGAGACCTAGTATACGAGATCTGGATCATGAGCTTGTGGGGTTAACTTCCTCTGTACTGGATCCAGGTGCACACTGCATGTGCTTTTATGCTAAGAAGGATTTTTTTTTTTCTGTATAAGCTTCAGCAGAAAGACACTTGAATGCCAAATTCAGAATGAATATGATTTATTGCTATAGGGAAGTGGTTTTCTGCAGCACTTGCACGGATGGATGAGGCAGGGTGTGCATCTTCTCCAACACACGTATTGCTTCTGCGTACGGCTGCACTTGTCCCATCCAAGAGAAGGTTTCTGGGAGCAGGCACCACTGCCTCTGTTGAGGAAAGAGTTGTAAAAACTAAGAGGATAGTCACTTAGGCTAAACTTACCTCTGTGCTGACACAGAGTTTTTTGAGAACTGGTTTGGGTTTATCCACATTTAATAGGAGAGGACTGGGAAGGTCAGACTCCGTTGTGGAAGTCTGGTGGGCTGTACGTTGGGCTCCCAGCATTGCTGTTTTGTTCCGTGTCATTTCATTAAGGATCACTGCACCTGCTACCAGTTGTGATGCAGGTTATTAATAATGAAAGAGTTTTCAAAATCTAATTCATTTCTCATGTTTCTGTCTGTTCAAACAATGGCTACAGATTAATCAGGCTGCTGAATCAATTTGTGAGCTATTTATTCTCTTATTAACTGTTTTTAAAAATCTTCTTTTCTGTTTAAATGTTCCTTCATTGTGTATTGATCCGTGTGTGGTTAAAAATAACAAAACTGAGTTGTTTACAGGCAGATTCCAGTTGACTGTACCTCCAGGGTCTCGCTCCTTTTTATTTACAAATGTGGGAAGTGTTGTGCAGATGCAGAAGACAACATAGTTTGTGCCCTCAAGAAACAGTAGAAACAAAACTGTGCAAGCCCTTGAGGTTCTGAGAAGTGAAGTACGAGACAAAGCCGGTGATTGGTACATAGCTTGCTACTTCCACATGTGTCTGACTGTTGGAGTAAAGATAAAAATGTGTAGTTTTGCGTGGTACTTGCGCATAACGATTTTTAGGAGGGATGGGATTGCTCAAACGATTCTCCAGCACACTGCAGTGTCTGCACTCGAGACCTGGCAGGGCAGTGTTCTTTGTGTAAAAAAACTTCAAAATCCCACTCAGACAGGATTGTTTTATACCTACTACTGTTACTAGTAACAGCTAAGAGTAATTGAATGTCAGTAATGGAAAACGCTTCTCTCTCTCTCGATACGCCCCCCTCCCGCCCCGGTTTTGTTTACTTTCTGCATTTGACAGCAGTTCCTGTGTTCTCAGTTGCAATGTTTTCCCTGTACCATCAGTCAACCTGTTTCCCTGTTGTTTATGTGGGTATTTCACACCGCATCAAGAGAAGAAACGTTTAAAAATGGGAAAATGCAATTTTTATTCCACAACCCCCCTCCCCACCCCAGAACTGGGGAAAAAGTGAAGTCCGGGGCAACCGTAGTAACTGTTGCTGCATTTAATTTATTAAAAATGCATTTACTTCATTAAAAAGAAATGAAACTAACTGCAAGTTGACAGATCAGTCTGTAAGCCTGTGACAATAACTGTACCTGGTAATTCTATATGGTCACCGCTGATGACTAAATGGTGTTTCAATCTCTTTTAGGATCAGAGCCACACACAAGTCTCCCAGTATCGCCAGGATCACTCTCTGATTATGAGATCTATTGTCCATATGACTGATGCTGCTCATTCGGGAATTATGCCTCCTTCTCAGCTCACCACCATTAACCAGTCTCAGCTAAGTGCGCAGCTGGGGCTAAATTTAGGAGGCGCTAATTTGCCACACACTTCACCCTCCCCTCCAGCAAGTAAATCAGCCACTCCTTCCCCATCCAGCTCTATAAACGAAGAAGATGCAGATGAATCAAATAGAGTAAGTTATTCCATGCACTGCAGTGAGTAATCTTCACGTGACTCTATGCTGTATGTTCATGAATGTGGCAGCATCATCTCAGCTGCAGTGTGGTCATACAAAATACAAATGTTATTATGTAGTGGCACATGATTCATTTGCTGTTTAGCTTCTTTACTTAAGAATTTTCTGTAATAATAATAAACATAAGAATATACATCTATCAGTCTGACTATATATATTTGGTCTAATGCATTCAAAATTCATTTCAGATTTCATAAATCTGGTGAATCTCTTTACTCATTAACTTTGGACAGTTTTGTCATTTTTGGTATTCTCTGAAATCATATAAACCATAGATGCGTTCAGATAGAAATAAAATAAGTTTTCTTGTAACTGAAAGTCTAGTTAATTTACATTTTGTTTTAAATAAACCTGTTAAAAAAGGAAAATGTTATCAGCAAAATAAAGCACAAATGTTATTTTAGCAGTACATTTAAAGGGCCCAATTTAGACTGTTCCATGAAGGCTTCTCATTCAGTTAATGGAAATTGTGCATATGGAAAAGATCATTGTACAGGATCCTCAAAATATCAGGGTAAAATGACTATCATAGAGCTATATTTAGAGCCACTTTATCCCCTTGTTGCATTAATCTGTGCATGGTTCAACAAAGTAGGGTACAGTGCACGAGGAGCACCCAGGGACCAGAATTATCTGTAATTCTGGGTGTGCTTCATGGGGGGTTCCCCATCCCAAAGACGTAGGAGCAGGGCCAGTGCCTGGCAATAACACGGAGCCTCCGGCACCACTGCGCAGGCACCCGGCCCTACATGAGGAGCAGTGGAGGGGTGGGTTGTGGACATGATGAGTGTTTGCTGCGGGTGGATAGAAACTGCAGAGTTGCTACTGCTTTCTGCCTGAAGGGTGGGCTTTTTAACCCCTGACCCATGTCTAAGTTGACAGTCTAGGTCTGGGAATCAGGAAATGCCTGCAAGCTCTTATCTTTTGAGTCTGCTGCTGAAATTACATCTTAATGGAAAAACACAGATTGCCTATTCAAAACATACTATAGATTAAATCATATTTTTTTAAAATACAAATTAACATTGGAGTGTATTTTTTCAGGTCAAGCTTATAGAATTTGACTCTCTGAGCCATGCTTACAATGAGTAGTAACTAATCATGCATTTAGTTCCAGTAGATCTGATGAGATTATCTGAGACTAAGTACTATTTGGTATGATAAAGGCTTGCACAACAGGACTGTCCAAAATGTTGCCTACATAGTAGCTTTATCCATATATTATTAAGCCAGACTGACAGTAATTTTTCAGAATTAATCTACCTGTTTCATGCATATATAGACTGTCCTTGCCATTACTGTTTCTTATAGGCCACTGGAGAAAAAAGAGCTGCCCCAGATTCAGGCAAGAAGCCCAAGACTCCAAAGAAGAAGAAAAAGAAAGATCCCAACGAGCCACAAAAGCCAGTGTCAGCATATGCCCTTTTCTTCAGGGATACACAAGCTGCAATTAAAGGGCAGAACCCAAATGCTACGTTTGGAGAGGTTTCAAAAATAGTTGCATCTATGTGGGACAGTTTAGGAGAAGAACAAAAACAGGTAAAGAATTGGTGCAGGGTTGTCTCACAAGAAGGAAAATAGTAATCCTTGTAAAAAAAACTCCTATCTCTGCTCTAAGTGGACCACATGCTTGCTGATGTTGACCTCTTCCTCTGTAGAGCTACACTGATTTTTGAACTTGCTGAAGACCTGGCATCTGAAAAGTATTTTGTTATAAGAGCCAGTAGGTAGTATTAAATGGCTGTATTTGCCTTTAAATTTTAAAGGACAGTTTGTAAAAAAGCTTAGGTGATATTGTCCTAGAGTCCTGTTAAAACCATCTTTTGATGATTCCTATTTCAAAGCTCTTGTTTCCTATTAATCGGAAGTTAGAAGGGAAAAGAGGAAGGTACAGCATATTTCCCATTTTCCTTTGATCTGCCTTATGAATTTGTTACAAAGCGCGTTGATTTCCAACCTTGAAGCCAATCCTCTGTGCCTCATTACAGTGTGTGTGAAATGTTATCTCCAACTCAAATTTGGTACAGAATGATGAGATTTGTTCTTCCTTGAGGGTTATTCTTCTTTCTATACACATGTAACTTCTACACATTGATTAAGGGAGGGAAAAAAAAACCCCGTCCTTTGAGGCTCTTTGCCAGTTGGTATTCTGCGTGGCTCCCAGTAACAGTTAAGGGAAACTGCCATGGAAGAGTAGCTTTCTGTATAGGACACCTTCTGGCAAGATAGGAATGATACTTTTTTGTGAAATACATTTGGTAACTTTTAGTCTTGTCAAACAGATGATGGTGAACATGATTTAAAGGTGAAAGTTAAATTTACTGACAAAAATACAAATTGATTAACTTTTGCCTCCTGTTCTTGTTTAACTCAATGGGTTTTCCTCATACTGGCTTTGGGGAAAGTGAGTTGTCTAAGCTCTATCAACCCCCTTTTCTAAAGATATAGAGATTTTTAATATATAGTTTGATCTTTGTTTCAAAAAATATTGCATAGGCATTTTTTTACTACTGCAGATACATTTGAGCATCTGAAATACTCAGTGTTCTATACTATTCCTGTTACTTGGAGTCATTAAAACATCATTTGCTGGGGTGCTGTCTTGTGCATAGATAGTCTTGTCAGAGAGTTGGCTGCTCTAGCAGCTTTTTTGATTCACGATAAATCAACATAAATTGTGGTGCAAGTAGACAGACAATAGACCTGAAAGTCTGTAACCACCTGCAAGAATACTTAAATCTTTCAGGGAAGAAAACGCACATTTAACATTAGAGTGTTTTCAGGGTTTTTGGTCTGTGGGTGTTTTGTTTCTTTGCAAGTGATGTTGAGAGCACTCTGGCATAAACGTTGGTGAAATTGTGGTCTCTTTTAATAGGTATATAAAAGGAAAACTGAAGCTGCCAAAAAAGAATACCTAAAGGCGCTTGCTGCCTATAGAGCAAGCCTTGTTTCTAAGGTAAGCCTAATAGTGCCTTCAGTGTAAAGCAAGTTAGCTTTTGGCAATGGTGTTGAAATATGGGGTTGGGGCATGGCGTTACGCAAAATAAAAGTAGAATCCTAGGATTTCTGTAATACAGCTCTACCAGATGTTGTGCTGCTGCTTGAACCCTGCTTACTCTCTGCAAAAAGAATTTCATCTCTCTAATGGCCCAGTAATGATTACCAAACAATAACTTTGTAAAGGTACATCTTCCTTTATCGATGGAGACAAAATAATGCACTTGACTACAAAAGTAAAATTCAATCATGAAAAATATACTGACCTTTTGACATTAACATTTGCAAGCTATTCTCAGAGTTTTGTTTTTCCTCAAGTGCTCTTTCTCGAAAGACAGACTTGTTTTACATGGAGCTGGAGAGCAGTTACGGTATGACAAAGCTTAAGTATTTCTCGCAGGTGAGGGGGGAAAAAATGTGTGGTGGCTCTGAATTTGAAGAGTACTTACAAATGGACTAGCTGGCAGTGAGCCACATGGAATATTTTAGTGGTTAAAATAAAACTCGTGAAGAAAACCAATCTCTGCTGTCTTATTTGAGAATTTACCTTTTTAACCAGCAGCACTGCACTGGTTGTAGATCTGTTGCATCTGAATACCATAAATGGAATGGCTTATGGCCATCTAAAATACATGTAAAATTAATCAAGGTGGTTATTTCTCTAATAGTATTTCATAAAGATCAATTACAACAGTATCTTTGATAATAAGAAAGCAACAGACGAAAGTGATGATCTCTAACTCCTAGGAATACTTATTTGAATGTACAACTGCAGCACATTAGTAAATCACACAGAAAGTTGCTGTGTATTTTAATTAATGCTTAGAAATGCATCAGCAGAAATCAGACATGTTCTTGAAAGCTGGAAGATCTCTTCTTGTGTTGAGAAGCCACATTTTTCTGTTGTCTTTATGACAGATAATATTCTCAAAGCCTTTAGTATCACAGTGCTAAGTTCAATGGCAGATGGAATTTATTTTGTCAATCCTAAATTCCCTTTTCAAAAACATCAGAAGTTTTCTCACCAAATCTGTGGGACCTGGGCTGCTGAATAACTTGTGGGAAGACTGTCAGTGGAAATTAAACTCTAGGTCCAGGATTCATCTCCCTTAACTTCAGACATCCTTGCTGTAGCTTTTTCATCTGAGGCTGTTGCTGAGAGTAGGGATGAAATAGACACTTCTGCACCACAATTTGACACATTCTGAAGTAAATGTCTAAAACATGTCACTTAATTATGTTGGCAGAGAATTTTTCTCCCCATTGTCTTTATATAGGGATTCTGGGCAACTGTTCTACGTGTCATGTACAATGCAGCTGTGTAAAACTGAGAGATGCAGCCTACCTTTGGTGCTTAAATATATCTGATTTCAATATACACCATATATTTGAATGTACCTAATAAAACTGTGCCTTCAAAGGCACCAGAACTCTTCATTTATTGCAATAGGTCTCTTTGGGCTGTAGTTTTCCCATGGGTGTGTCTCATCAGAAACCTGCAGGACACTGGAAGTAGGCAGAATTCCCTAAACAGGGCACCCCACTGATAAAACTGTTCTGCCTCCAGAGTGTGCGGTCAGGTGCCTCGGCAGTGTTCCCTTAGACTTTTGTCTGTTGTAGATACCTTGATGCCTTAGATGTGAAGAACTGCAACAACCAAATTAAAAAAGTTGTTTGAGAAGTTTCATTGTACACTACTTTTATGCCATAACTGTTGGGGGGGGGGATATGCTTCTGGTCAGATTAGTCTCCCAAAGAACAGGGTTTTTTGCAAACTTACAAATATAGAAAGCAATAGGCCCTTTTTAGCTCTTTCAGCCACACAATGTATGTCACATCTGACACTTTCTGGTGTTAAACAAGGGCATAAGTTAGTTTTTTGTCCAGGTAAGAACTGGAGGTACTGTGTACAGAGGTAGGTGAAGAGGTGATGTAGTAGATCTGATAGAAAATAAAAGCTGAAAAAGTCTCCCTAAGTAGCTGTGACCTCGATGTCAACAGTAAGAATGTTTTTTCTGTTAAAAATGCGATGAATATCTTTCTTTTCCAAACACAGGCTGCTGCAGAATCTGCTGAGGCCCAGACAATTCGTTCTGTTCAGCAAACGTTGGCATCCACAAATTTGTCTTCCTCCCTTATTCTGAATACTTCTCTTTCTCAACACGCAACCGTATCAGCGTCTCCTCAAACTCTTCAACAGTCCCTTCCCAGAGCAATTGCTCCAAAACCTTTAACCATGAGACTGCCGATGAATCAGATTGTAGCTTCTGTTACCGTTGCACAAAACATGCCAACAAACATTGCGGCTCCCTTGATAAGCTCTATGGGAACAAGTATGGTGGCGACGGCATCGTCATCTCAAGTAAGTCCCTCAATGCAAAGCCAGCAGCACCAGATACAGCAGCTCCAGCAGCAACAGATGCAGCAGATGCAACAGCAGCAGCTACATCAGCATCAAATGCATCAGCAAATACAGCAACAAATGCAACAGCAGCATTTTCAGCACCACATGCAGCAACATTTGCAGCAGCAGCAGCAGCATCTTCAGCAGCAAATTAGTCAACAGCAAATGCAACAGCAACTGCAACACATACAGCTTCAGCAAATGCAGCAGCAGCAAATGCAGCATATGCAACACCAGTCGCAGCCTTCTCCTCAGCAGCATTCTCCGGGAGCCTCTCAGATCACTTCTCCCATCCCTGCCATTGGGAGCCCTCAGCCAGCACCTCAGCAGCACCAGTCACAAATACAGTCTCAGACACAGACTCAAGTATTATCACAGGTCAGTATTTTCTGAAGATAAATGATCTTGCAACATGGCTTTGTGTCGATGGAGGGGGTAGGGGTACACCATATTTGGCTGAAAACTGTAAATTGTTGATGGTAGTTATGCAGGGATGCATAACAGGTCAAATGATCCTCTAAAGTGTCTATTAGATAGGCAATAAAGAACTACAATGTAGCTGTGTATCATCTTTTAGCTGATTATAAATCATTTTGTTTTTTTTTAAAAAAAGCTGTGCTCTTTTTCATGTGATGCCTTTTTAATTTATTTAAGCTTTACCTACAATATGTGAATCAAATGGCCTAATAAATACCTGGACCTTATGACTGCAAAATGGCCTTTCAGAGCTATATGATATAACCCTTCTTTCTCTAAAAGTGAATAATGCACTTCAAGGCAGTATGAACTCATGAAGCCCTTAAAGCACAGTTGTAACTACCTGTAAAATGATGATTGGATTTCATACAATCATACTGGTATGACATGAGTTTGTTGATGGCATTTTTTGTCATGAAAAAAAGAGAGAAAATCACAGATTTTTGCCAAAGCTCTTAATTTTTTTTTTCTCCTAAATGTCTTCAGAAAAACAAATGCAAGTAACCGAACTTAAATGTTTGACCCAACTTTCACTTCATTTCTCCAAATAAACCTACCATAGTTTGTAAGAAAATATATATTGACCTTTACCCTTTTATGTTAATTCCAATTACAGAGCAAATGTGAATATTATATTCTGTGTCGAAGTGATGAGTTTCAGATTTAATACACTGTATTTTTAAAAGGGAAATGCACTTAAATAAAACTGTTATTACAGAAAGATAAGATGAAAAATGCAAGAGTTTTTAATACACTGTAAAACCAGTAGAATATTTAAATGAAACTCCACAACCGAATAATCAGTGTAAATATTTTCTTTAAAAGTTGTAAGTTTTCATATCATGTGTTGTAAAGTTTTCATAAATGAGGCTTTAATGTAAACACTGGTAACATGAATTATTAATTGCTACATTGCTTATTGTGTTTTTATGCTGTTTTATACTTTTTTATGAGTTATGATAGCAGCAATTAAGTTGTTTGTATTTTGCTTATCTAAAATAAATGCTTTTATCTTGCTATAGAATAAACACATTTCAGTAAAACTGACGGGCATAAGTCTTTGATGCAAAACCCAGAAATGTTTCCTTGAGAAAACACTTTCTTGGAATATTTGTTTACCTTCCTGCATTTTTATTTTGTCAAACATACTGGGTAAATAGTACCGGTCGGAACCACATGTGCGGTCAACTCTTGTACCCATACTGACGCTGACGAGTCGCATACAACCTCCCTGAGGTTTCTACGCCGTACTTCAGTCGAAAGCAGGTGGTAGAGGCGCAGAGCATGCCTGGTGCCCTGTGGTACGTGATCCGCAGGAGCAGGGCAGCGAACCTGGCTCTCAGCGGTAGTGTTCAGAGATGCAAATAAGCACAAGTTGTGGTTTTCTTCGTATCCTTGCGTTTCAGACGTAAAAGCAGCCGCTGCCATGGGCTGCCCCTCTGTAAGCCCCCAGCTCTGACCGATCCCTGGCTGTCCGACTCACGTTCTATCACAAAAGTGGGATGTGATAGAGGAGGGGTGGAGAGGGCGGGCATTTCCTATGAAGGATTTGGAAACATTCAAATCCAATGAGTTGTCAGGATATTAGTGCTGTTTATACATTTTTACTCTTGATGGAGTGGAGAAATCCTTTATTTCCTTCTTTCCCTTCTTTGCCTGCAATAGCTGCACTGCGAGTACAGTCTGACCACTATCCCCAGTTGTCCTGCATGATTAATTACAGCATCTGTCCTGTCAGAAGCTATAATGAAGAGGTCTTGATAAAAATTGCAAATTACCGCTGGCAACAATCTTAAACTGCTTATGATAAAATGAAAATTAAAACCAGCAAGTGTCAAACCTGAGCAGAATCCTAATCCCGTTCGAGGCGGTGTCCATGGCTACCACGCGCAGGCCGCCACCGAAAAATAACAGGATATACATCCCCAAAAAGTTGCAGCCAGACTTGAGGGAAGAGGTGCTATACCGTGTGGGTTTATTAATAATGAATTCAGCTTTCAATATTTCATCATCCTCAGGTAGTCTGTTTATTATGTACAAATATTGAACAGCAAGAGATTCTAATTATAAATTTATAGATTTCTTGAAGCAGAAAAAATCCTGTATAAATTGAAGCTTTTCATAATAGGTGTTAGTTGACAGCTACCCATGCTCATAATAGCCTTAGTATGATATCTAATAATGTCTGGGACGGCGGATGTTTATTCCGAGTGCGAGGAAGCCTGCCTGCCTTAAAAATGGCAGGGCAGGGGCTGCCTGGGAGAGATTTTTGTGCGTGTCAGTTTTAACCAATGTTACATAACAAAGGGAACCATTTTATAGTCATTTTGAAACCTTTAGACAAATGTCTTCAGAAATAATTGCTAAACTGCATGTGACAGTAATTGTGTATTAGTTCTGTAATTGTCATTTTGAAGACCTATGAAGTATCGTTGGAAAAATGTCACTAGTGATAAGAGTTAATTACAACTGAAGTCTGTTTTCAACTATTTGCAGCGAGAAGCAGGTGTTATTACACTCATTAAATGATTTCATAAATCCTGAGTTTTATCACATTTGATTAGGAGCTGCTGAACTACTGATGGTCAATTCCAGGAAAAATAGTTTTAATTACTGCAGCTAAAAAAAAATGAATGATCAAGCAAGACTGTACATTTTAAATATCAAAATTTGAATCTTGAAAAACTGGAGCATCCCCCTGCAAAATTATATTTTACATTACCCACAATAGCATATTGCAGAACATCTTGTGTTTCAAACTGTGCAAGTTGGCTGCATCTTCCCTAAGTCTAAGTGAATAACTTCGCTACCATAGGTCATAAATAAAACTGTTAATTTAAATTGCTTAATATGCAATTTTATTTACAGGAAAAATGTAGAATCCGTATGATTTCAGTGTCGTGCACAGTTTAAAGAATGTTTTCCTTCATATCGTTTACAAGTACTTAACTGCTCCCTTCTTTTCCCAAGGCTTCAGATGCTTTATCACCCCAGTTAACCACATTCTACTTTCACATTAACCCAGGTTGACACATGATGAAAGAACATAAGGAGGTTTAATTTTTAGCTGACACAGGGTCATTAGTTTCTAACTTGGAGAAACACAGGCTTTAAATACCTCGATGCAACATAATCTCAATTTTATATTATCACCTGACCGTTGTGGTTTGCGGGACAGATGGATTAAATGTCTCAAGTTTAACCAGAAGTCTTGCACTGACTCTTTTCAATGGGGATTGGCTGTTTGAATGGCTCCTTTTCCATTTCGCACTTCATGGAGTATTTTGCAGCACTGGACTTCATTCTAACCTTTCCCTCCCCCCTTTGTTTGGCTTTTGTTTTGCAACAGCTGTTATTATCGTTTTTGGTCAGCTGTGATTGCTGGAGGCAAAATAGGACCAGATGGTGTTTTGCTATGCATGAATGGCGAGTTAGAGGAGTTTAGATTGAATAGGCCAAGTTTGAATGGTGTCTATGCACCACCTGCCCTCTTCAGCAGCAGCATACACATCATAGGAGCATGATCTGTCTCAGACCTACTAGAATTGGATGGGAATGGAGAGCGCCTCGTTGGATTTTCTCCATATTTATTGATCTTCCATGCACTAACAGCATAATGCAGTACACAGTCAATTTGAGTTAATTGGATATGACACAGCATGTACATGTAATCTATCACTGTAGTCTCCTGGTACACTTTAGGTTTTGCTGCCACAAGAACACGCAGTATTAGCCTGCATTAATAGGCTAAGTGGATGGAAGTAAAACAGGATCATTGCACGGCTTGATTTAACAAAATAGACCGTAGTTTTAAAATGATACCCTTGGAACTGCCAGAGATGCAGTTCAATGCGAACGTTTCGTATTTGATAGACTGGACTGAGTATTTTGGTGCAGAACAAAATATACCTCATTCCCATACTTTTCTGAGAGGTTTGCCACTGAAGTTTAAATTAGCAGTTGACTAAAAGTAAGGAGCAGCGTCGGTATTGATGAGCTGGTGCCCTTCAGAAAGGGCTGTGTGTTCATGTGGAGGAATCTACTTCCCTTAGCAGAAGGAATATTGCATTAAGCAAATTCTGATTACCAGCCCCTAAAACACAGCAATTAAAATCGGACAGCCAAATTGGGTTTAGAGTAGCAAAGGGCTGCTTTGGTGTCCTAAAACTGATCCTAGAGGTAGAACTTAAAGGTTACAGAAGTTTAAGATCTGTTGGATCTTCCACTGAGGTTGACTGAAAGACATCAGGTATGCAAGTGTTGTGTCTGGACGTGCCGGAGTACAATACATACATTAAACATAATGTATACAATATATAAGAATAACATAGAATACGTAAGTTGCTTTAATTGTTGCGGCAATTGGATGTTTAAAAGCCTGCTTACGCATTGGACTGCGGATTGCGATCGTGCTCTGCCGGAGTTGGCCGGAGCTACTTGCTCAGTGTCTTTGTCTGTGGTGTCAGGTAGTTGAGTGAGCTACTTTATTATGAAAATTGCATTCAGCTGAAAAAATGCTAAATATTTTCAAGTGCCTGTGGGAAAAGCTAGGTTTGTATTAAAGGATTTGGTTCTTAAAGTCACCAAGAAGCTAATGCTACTCAGGTGCATCTGAGGGAGAGAATTTTCAATTATAATACTAAAATATTTCTGAAGAGAATGTATTGCATTGAATGAGCTGTTCTGACACTTCAATAGGCTATGCTGGAGATTTATAATGTCCTCTGTTTACCTCAGTTAAAACGTAGAAGTGGTATTTTAAATAGTAGGTTTTGTCCAAGGTCTTGCAACATTAACATCTTCAGCCCCTACACAAACCAAAGTAGGGCAGAGTTTTCTTACAGGATTTGAAATGGAATGTATTTTCATCTTCTAGGTAAAAAAAGTTGAATGGCTAATTTTACTTGATGTGGTGTAGCTATATGGGTGCTTCCTACAGGTATCATTTATTCTCTTTGCTTTCTGGGAATATCTTTATTGATACAGCCACCTTTGGTCTGTTATTTCCTCCAAACTGGAGTTGGTACATTATTTTAACTCTGCTGCTCTAATTGAAACAGAAAGGCTTTGATCCAGAAAAGCACTTAAAATGAGTGGATAATTCATGTACATAAGTAGTAATTTCATTAAAGTGACTACTCACATGCTCTGTTATATTGTTGCTCAAGTGCTTTCATAGATCAGGAGTCTTACTGCAAAATGTATTTGTTTTCCAAATGATTCCAAGTAGCGATAATAAGAATAATCAGAACCTAAAAGTAACATAACCTAAATTACTTTTTCTGCAATTTCTCTTATTAAATTCTATTCTAAACAAGTCACAGGTCTGACTGTCAAGTACTGGTATCTCGCCTTTGTGCTGGTTCAGTGGCTGCATCATCATAGATGTGTAAAGAATTAACCACCTGACTGGTGATTTGTACATCCAGTCATTTAGATGGGTTTCTACTGTGCACAGGCCTGAAAACCTATACCTGGATCAGCAATCGCAGCTCCTGACTGAGCAGATGCCTTGCCCAAATATTTGTATTTACAAAACAGAGAAGTAAATGCAGGCAAACAAAGCGCTGTTCACTGGCAATATCTGTGAAGCCTAAAGGGTGTCGTTTCTGCAGGCTGGTTTATTTTTAATGCTGTGTCCCGTAGGGTGCTGATAACAAACACATACACTGCATCAGGCTAACGTACGTAAATAATAACTCCCATGTGTTACACTTTTCTCACTGATGGCTACAGGTGCTTAATTTTGGAATTGCGTTTGGTGTTCCACGAGTCATGAGAATGGACCATACAGCATGTATATTCTAAAAATATGTACCACTGTTTAATTTCTTTCTTGCTCCTAATTTTGGAAGTGCTGAATATTGGGTGTCTGAAAATCAGAGCTCGTTTTTCAAAATTCTGCTGTATCAGCTGTGATCAGGGGATTCTCACTGCTGCGCTGCTGTGTGTTTGTATCTACGAGGATAAACTGACCGTAGTGAGCAACCCGTGTATGTGCTCCAGCCGAAGACAAAAGCGCCCTTCCCCACACGCCCTTAGCAGGGGGCAGGGAGCGTTTTGCTATTGATCTCGGTGCTACGGGACCAAACAGCTGTGGAGCTGCACTCTGGCATCAACCAAATCATACTCCGTGTTCCTCCAGGCTTCCCGCTTTTCCTATTGTACCTTCCCACGCTTCTTGCTGCTGTGCTCATCAGGGCGTACGTGCCCCACACCAGCTCTTGCCCCATGCTCCTACCTGCTCACCACCTATGGAAAGCTCCTCCTGAAGAGCATCTCCTCTTCCAAACCCCCTTCTTGTTCCTCCTATTGCTGATGATCACAAGGAAATGAAAAAATAGCCCAGATACATGATACATACCTGTTTAAATAAAGAGATGTCCAGGTGTGTGCACTTAATTTTATGTGGAAAATATATAAAATATATGTAAAAATGAGGCATGCTTTTAGAGAATTTTTGGGCAATAGGCTAGGTGCTTTGCAGCTTGGGCTGCTGAAGGATTTGGTTACTGCTTCGCATGCTACTGGTAAATATCTTCCGTGTATAAACAGACTTTCTCCCTTACAATACTGTTTGTGGCAGATAAATCTGTGGTTTGGTTATTTACAGCAGACAGCGTATTATGGCAGATCTTGAGCTCCTGGTGTAATATGTGTAATTCCAAGTGTCGCTTTAGAGATGCCCGTGTTTCGATAAGGAATGAGCAGCATTTTTTTTCCTTCCTTTTTTTTTTTTTTAATCCAATGCAAATGAAATCCATATCCTTCACTTCAGAAAATGGCCAGAGCTTGCAAGACAACTTGGACAAATTTAAACATCTTTGTACAAATATAGTAATACAAATGCAATATTCTCACATTTACTTTTGTTGAAGTCTGCTGAAGCTGTACTTGGCCTTAAACCCAAGGCTGAGTTTGTTCTGATCAATTCTTTCCATTTTCAAAGCTGCTGGTCAACAAGATTTAATTGATACCTGATTCTGCATCTCTGCCAGTTCAGCTGCGCAAGGGGCAGGTTCCTGTTGGGAATCTGTGCCAGACCCAGTGCCCACAGCCCAGCTGTGACCACCAGCGCGGGCTCCGGTCTCATTTCACCTCGTTTGAGTGTTAAAAGTCGATGCAAGATATAACCGATAGTTTCAAAAGGAGCAAGATCAGCCAGTCATGGAGCACTGAACCTTCTTGTCCCCATCGCGATGGGTTCCTGACTGCAGTCGCTTTAGCGAGGCGGGAGGGAACTTCTATGCCGTTACGCTGAATTCTCCGCATGAGCAACTCCACTGAGCACCGGACCCATTCAAAATTAAAACCAGCTTTGCAGTGTACTCAGAGCTAAATAAGAGGTCATGAAGCCAGTGGAAATAATCCCAGTGATTTCAGGGGACTTTGGGTCAGGGCTTAGCTGAGGATGGGCACAAAAGTGCAGCCATTATCAGCATGCCTGTAATTTTTTCAAATGGTGTAGGAATAATTCTCTGCAGAAAGAAAGATAATTCAAAGGAGATGGAGGAACATCAATTTTCCTCCTGAACTGAGAAAATGAAAACTGTTGGGTATGTGTTGCTATCACAGCAAAGTGTTTCTATCCAGGCTCAGTGCTTCAGCGTGTAAACAACTTCCACTGAAATCTGCGAAGTGACTGTGCAGAGCATCTGGGAAAATATTCATCATTTAAATGCATTAAGCAAAATGATAATGTTATTTGACTTTGGTTAATCAATAACAGGAGAAATGTAACAGTTTAGTTTGATTAACCTTCTGCCATACAACACAAAGTCAATGAAATCAGAAATACTTCATTCTTTTTTAAAATTTGCATAAATTATAGCAAGTTTCATTTCTGGGAGGTTTTTTTCCCCCTATTGTTATCTGTATATTTTATCTGAAGTTTGTTTGTTGCTTTAGAACAACGTATTTGTCCACTGTGGACAAAATACGCACTTTGTTCAGTTCCTTCCTTGAAGTCAAATTCTCTTGAGGAGAACAAGTGTGGGTTGTGTAGCTGTCAAAAGAGGGTTTAGTGCTTGACCCTAAGAAGCATTCGAAGCCCAGATCTCTCTTTTTTTTTATTGCTTTTCATTTTCATTGTTTGTACTCGATAGTTAAGAAGGGGCCTCTGCAGAGGGGAAAGCCCCTGCTTTGGTATTCACAACGAGCAGCCTTCTGCTGAAACACCTCAAAAGCTTTTCACAGCAAGAATTTGGAAATCCCTGCTCTGTGTCAACCGCTGGTGTATAATCAGACCCGCGCACAGAGGGGCCAGGGCAGGATGTGGTGGTACACGCGCCCCACGGAGCCCAGGGAGGGCTGGATGGATGGAGGTGGAGTCAGGGACTCAGGGCACGTGATTAAATGTTCTTGCAATAACCAGAAAGTGGTGGAGGTATGTAAGCATGGATGCAATGAAGCAGGAGTGTGAGTCCAAAACGGTAAGTTGCTGAATTAATGTAGTTTAGCAGAAGATACAGGCAATAGCCATTTAACTGGATGCTCACTGAAAACTGGGTGATACAGTTTTACATATTTGTGCTCAAATAGAAGTTGAGTCTTATATTTTCTACAGATGGTGTTTATATAGTGTACACAAACTCAGTGTTAGAAATAGCCATAAAGAAGCCTGAGCTTGTATAATTATTCACAATTGCTATTGTGCAATTGGAAAGTGTAAGTATTATACTACATTTTATTTTATAGAACTACAGTGCTATTATACTTGGTAATAGCTGTTTACAGTATGAGGTGCCTTATTTGTAAAAAATGCAAAATACTTGTAGTATTCCTAACTAAACGTGGGTTTTGGCTAAGAAACAAATGTAGTAAAGGTGGCTTTCAGGTTCTTTCCATCCCAGCTGGCAAGACTGCTGGCCTTATCTTTTTTATCTCAGGCAGTAACTCACAGTTGCCCAGGGCCATTCCGAGGGAGCCGGGAGCACAAGATGACCAAACAAACAGATGGAACGAGATAACACAGACCTGGGGAGAGGAGGAAGGTCACCTCCTTGGGGAGTTACAGAGTTGTTGTGTGAGCCTTCCCATAGCGGGGCCGGGGCTCTCATGTGGGGTAATTTCAGGTGCTGCCAGGTGGGAGGGTGGGGACTGCACAAGCCCTCCTTTCCACTGGTAAAGGCATGAATGGAAGTAATCATGAAAAGGAAATGACTAAATATTTTCTCATCTTGGGATAGACTACATGTACTATGTATTCTGGGGTAATTTGCACCCTTAAGAAACCCTAACAAGGAGTGGTTGCTGCCTTACTCAAAGCAGAGACTCCAAATACTCATTCATATGGAGAAGCATGGTTTTAATTACACAGATCTCCAGTCAATGTCTGGAGCCAAGGAAACGCCAAGGGTACATGAGCACTCTGTATCAGCATCATCTGGTTCAGCAAACCAAAAGCATTTCACATGGTACTGTCTCAACAGAGAACATATAGGCAAATAAAAGCTGAGTAAGTCAAGAAACCATACAATGAAGAAATAAAAGAAACTTTCAGCTTCTTTGAAAGTACCAAAAACTTTTTTCTCTCAAAATTATGGACTGCAGGAACTTTAATGTGCAGCTGCAATTCCTCCAGAATTGCATTTGTTGCTCGTAATATTCAACTGGGAATAACACAACAGGCTTGCAGAGTCCTTGCACTGTGCAGCGCACATGCAGGCTCTATCCAAGCTACGTTCTTGAGGGCAAATGTTACTTTCTGCTTGTTACCACTGCTGCAGAACTCTCATTTTTATGCAGACTTGTAGCCATAGCATTAGTCTCCGAATCCTGTTCTCTGCCAGCCAGTCCCAGCCAGGCATGACTGATGGTAAAGTGACTTTCAGGATCATCATAGGACGTCCCTGAGATCTGAGGGAACCTTCGCCGTGAAACAGGGCTCCTACAGCCAATACAGATTTATTGGGAAGGACTACTTTAATGCACATGCAGAAAATACTGCATGTCCTCTGTAAGATGAAAAGGTGGAGGAGGAAGGACAGGAGAGAGATGATTTCCAGCCTGTAATCCTGCACTTTTGATTGATTGATGTTTTTCCGTTTCTGTTGCAAAGCATTAGCTGTTTAAATTGCAACGTCTTGGGGTGAAGGAGGGTTTGTTCTTGGGATGGTAGGCACTGTAATGGGGTGCTGATCTGTCTGGTGGCCGCTGTATGCTACTGCAACATAAATGCTGACAAGGCAGCGGGGAGAAAGGTGGGACTCAGTGTAATTGGTTGTAGATGCCTACAAAAAGAAAGCTGTTTCAGGTGGTTCACTGTCATGCTCCACGTTGGTGCAGGTTGCTCTGTGAGGTAGGCGTTGCTAAACGAAGTTCAGCCAGCTGATTTTGTGACAGATGTTGTGACTGGGATTGAGAATGGGACACTAACTACTGCGGGCTGGCCTCGTATTTTAGCCCTTACCATAGAGTGCAAAAGCATGTGTTCCAGCCTACTGATATTGAGGTGATACTGATTTGGCATGTGTTTAAATGTAAAAATCTGCTCAAATTTCCGTTACAAAAAAATTATCAACACTAATGAAAACCCTGATCAAACCAAACCTGTCTGTCTCCCACCGGCACCCATGGCCTCTGTCACCCTTTAAACCTGGAGATAAGCTAATGATATCTGTGAGAGACCATTTCTGGTTGCCAGCCCACAACTCTACCTGGTTCTCTTTGGATTCAATGACTCTTAAGCACATGCTTAAAGTTAAGCTCCATATGAAGTATGTTCCTGAGGAGGAAACACAAGATTTAAAACAGTGGAAAAGCCCATGGAAATAGAAATAATGAGAATTCCCAAAGGATTTATTATTTATTTTTATTATGGTTTTTGGTTCTGTTAAGGATTTCACTCTCTGAAAGTGACATGAGAAGAAAAGTTTGTTAAGGAGGTTTTTGTTAAACTGAAGCAGCAGATTAAATAGGTGGCTTCATGAACAGCTGAACCAGGTCTCTATTATTTTTGGTGATAAAGTCAGGGATATTCAAGTGCTGATAATTTTGCCTGTTTCTTTAAAACAATCTCCTGGGTTTCCTGTGAGGAAAATCAGAGGGTTTGTGGCTGCATGTCTGCTGCTGAGGGCAAATACTGCTGTGGCTGAGATTTGCTGGTCAGGTACTGAAAGAAACAGAGTCCTTGGAGCTGAGTAGATAGATGATTCCTCTGTGAATTAAACAGCACATGTATAAAGATTCATTAACCCATTACAGTATCATATGTAGCATTTCCATTCTATGGTTTTAGTTTAGTGCCGGTGGAGTTTTAGCTATCACCTCTTGAAATCAGTTGTAAAGCTTTGGTGCTACTGGACCAAATTCTGACAAAGCAGCTTCAAAACTTTTATTAAGTAAAAGAATTATTATAACTCAGAGCTTGCTTAAATGCCCACTGTTAGTGAGGTGAAGGCTGTTTTGACTCAGAGTCCGGTGCAGTCCTGTTTAGCTTTGCCGCACTGCATGAACAATTGTGAGTCATACTGAGCTTGAGGAAAATTTTGGGGTATAGTTGCTGTTGAAAGTGTTGATATTTTCCCCTTGAAGTATGGTTTGATTCACATATTCATGAGTGCAGTGTCTCACCTTCCACACCTAGGCGATTAAGCAGCTAGCCATTATTAAAAAAAATGCTGCCTTCATCATCCCAATATTTGGTCACAAAGCCACATCAAACTTGCAATTTTCTTTGTCTTCACATAGCAGTGGAATTAGATTCTTTTCCATACTCCTCAATTGTGGTCCATACACATGCACTGTGGTCCATACAAAAGCACTGCAGGTTTGCAAAAAAAAACCAAACCCAAACCAGCATAAACCAAAACCAACTGTGTTCATTGAAGTGTTTTGTACATCATAGCTGCTACTTATGGTTTTTATTCATCTTGAATTTGTGGAGAAAGGCTGTCTTAATATCTTGAAGGCACTTTTAATGAGTACACATCATGAATTTTCCAACTGCTTTTAGATTGAAAATGATTTCCCTTCTATTTGTCACAGAATCATGTTATTTTACATTTTAAAAGGTTCTTGCACACCTCCCTGGCACCTGGATTGGAAGTGATTATTGGCTATTGTAGTTTGAAAATGAAAGTTGGTAGAATTTCAAGCCTGTTCAACTCAATAAAAAAGTTAACTTCTGCTTAAAAAAAGAAAAAGAACAAAACTGCCAAATAGCAACTGTACTCTCAGCGAAAGACCTGCTCTGCCATATTCATGAAAAAGGTCAAATCCTGTGCCCCTTGCTGGTAAAGCACTTGTACCAGCCATCCCATTGGTCTTGCAGAACGTGTAATCAAACTGTCGGACTCCTCCTGCCAGGATGCACAAAGTTTATGTGGGTTCAAAGGTTGGACAGGTCAAACTTATCAAGGAGAATCCATTCAGATTTGTTCAACCCAAAGACACCATTTCTGGGTCAGGAAGCCCCCAGATAAAACTTGCTGGAGACTGGAAGGCAATGTGGGCAAACATCATGTAGTGCATGCCTTGTGTCTTGTCCAGATGCTTTGGGACACTGGAGAATGAGCTGGGTAAACTTTTGCTATAGACTGTTTTTAGGTCTTATATTTCAAGGACTAAATCACTGCAGAAGTTACCCCGCCTTTGGGAGGTTTGGGAAGGGGAAGGGCAAAGCTGGGCTTCATGAACAAAAAAACCCCATAGGCAAAATCTGTGACAATGGGAGGCTAAGTAAGTGGGGAAATTTACTATATTTACTCTTCCAAGCCTTAAGCCTAATTGTCAAGCACTGAACAGTAACTACTAATTTTCTTTCTTTATAAAACTGTAAGTAAAGGAGGAGAATTTACTTATTTTATTTTTCAAATATTACTCGAGTATCACTCAGTTTTGACCTACCCCTGACCTGCCCAGCTGGCCAAGTAACATTCATTATCAATGGGAACAGACGGATGCTCCTGCCTGTAAGACCGTGGCTGCTGTTCGATCACCTCTAATCAGCGGGATCTACTGGCCTTCACAATTCAATGTTAAGAAAATAGTGCATATTTTTGTCATAACTTTGTAGAACTTCAGTTTGCACTTAAAAATATTTGGAATGAGGAGGAATAATGAACTTTCACTACCCCCATGAAATAGATAATTAAGAATATGAATATTACAATGCTGAGTTTAAAGAGCTACTTATTGATTAGCTGCAAGTTACTGTGAATAGGGTCTGCAAGGAGGAAAACAGCAATACAATTTAAAGATTACAATTGAATGGGTTAGAATTTGTCCCATTTCTCATTCTCATTACATTTGTAGGAATAAAGTACTTCTGTCACACAATTTATCAATTATTAGGATAGAGGAGATTTAACTTTGCTGCTGTTAGTTATTTTGACAATCATAGAGTCAATGCCAAAAAGCTGCCAAAACCACTGTTATTTTTAATGCAGGTTGATGACATGCTTTACTGTCTGGGCAAACATGGCATACAGTGGTAAGGACCATGTCCCATGGATAGCATGGAATGAAATTCTTGCTTCCCTGGTTTAACACAGTGAAGGAAGAAATCTGCTGGAGAGCAGCATGCTTCCCACGGTGACCCTGGAGCGTGCGAATACTTCCAGCATGGCAGGGGTGACATGGCTAAGGGCAGCTGGCTTTCTGTGGTGTGGTTCCCCACACTTTGAGCACTTTTCAAGTGTTCTCAATCTGAATCCAGTTGGGTGGGTTTGTGGTCAGACCACTAATAGTGGCCTTTGAAAGGATTCCTTGAAATGGGAGGCTCAGCAGGCTCCTGGCAGTTCTTTGGGCTTAACCAATCTAAGGCTGATGCCTGATGCCTAGGATCTAACATACTGTCTGCTAAGTGCTCATATTTAAGGACAAATTTGCAGACAGGGAGCAGATAAATGACTTGTTTTTTAGCTAGCTATCACATATGGCTGTTCAATTTTTGTGTGAGGTCTTTACAGAGAGATCTAAGACTTGTTTTCCAAAACTCATGAGCAGAGAATATGATAGCAGTTCTTATTAGAAAACAAACACAGCTCTATTTATGCAGAAAAGCTGTCTGTTCGTTAATGATCTTATGTAGGTAATAGCTAGCAGTAGTGATGGTAATTCATTGTTGGAACACATTTACCCAAAATACTTAGATTTATTTTCAGAGAAGATGACATATACTGACTTGTTCAATACAGATATAAAGAAATATCTGTTGTGTTTTACAGAACAACTGTCTTTATTCTCTCTTTTCCTTTGTCCCTTGAGCTTTAGAGTATGAGTATTTAATTAAAGATTGAATGAGAGACCAAGTTTAATTTTTTCCAAACAATAAACTCCAACATATTCAACAATGTCTCATGCCTTCCTGGCATTTTGACGTACGCCTGCAGCAGAGTCTATTGAATTTGGTATGTGACTAAAATCTAACAAAGAACACTGTCTACTGAACTCTAAATCTGCTTGGTTAAATCATTCAATGTGCTGTACAAGTTGTACAGCTGGAAACTGAAAATAAGCAGAGCCCTTACAAAACACCGCCAAGAAGCAGCTTAGCTAAAATTCTCAAGACATAATTTAGGAGCTTTGGGCAGTTTTTACAGTACAAAAACCCATCAAAATTGTTACTTTACTTTTTTTTTTTTTTTTCTTTTCTTGTTAGCTATCACTACTCCATTGCTACTTAAATTAAAACCAGGAGAAATGTGTTTGGTTAGATCATTGCAAGTGATTTCCACAATGCTTGTTATTTGGGTAAATACATTATTGTAGTAAGCATCCTGTCTATCTGGGACATAGAATTGGCTCAACATTGACATCCATACAGTTAGAAAATAAATACTAATTGTGCAAGATGTAATAAATAAATAAATAAATAAATAAATATCTACTGAAAAACAGAAGTCTCTTTTGCATCTCCAGTACATCTTCCTGACAGACTGTACTCTGCAGGGGAGACACTTCCATGTATTGGCACATTGTAAGTAATAAAAATAACAATAAGACAGCACATTATCACATTTAAATAACAAATAAAGAAAATAGGAGGCAACACCCACTGAATTTTGGGAGATCTCTAAAGACTGCATCTTGTGCTAGATAGGGCCTAGAGCAATGAGCAAAAGAAGATGTGATTGCTTTTAGAAATCTGATGAACACGATTTGTTATAAATCCTGGGCTAAGGATTCATCTTCGGTCAAACTCTGTTGAAAGCAGTGATTGGAAATAAAAAGTGAAGGTATTTATGAGCTGTTTAACACAGTCGTCTGAAGCCATGTTAAACCTAAACGACCTGTTCCACATGGAGATTGCACCCTGAATCATACTGGGGCAGTTAAAATGAAAATAGTAGGTGTCTATTGCTTTTGGTCAATTACCATAGTTAATGAATTAAACAATTTTTTATTGCAATTTAATTACCCAAGATTGTTCAGCTCACTTGCAGCATCTGTTTTTCTGCAAGGGCCTACTTTTGAACCCTTTTTTTTTTTTTTAAAAGCAGGTCATCTAGAGCACATAGAGCTTGATCCAGCACCATGCATATGAATTCCTATATGCAGAAGGATGGGAAAGGAGCTCCAGGGTCAGGGACTGCACCCTATCGTGTATCAGACTGGAACTATTGCATCCACCTCAGATCTGAAGTCTTTACCATCTCCTCGCATTTTGCCAGAGCTGTGATTCTCAACACTGTCTTTTTCAGCACCATGTTTCTTTCCACCGATGACCATGACCACCAGCAGAAGGATGAGATTTACAAAGATATGGTCTCTGGTTTCAGGCTGTGACTTCTGCACACGTGTCAAGTCGGTTGCCTTCACCATCGAAGAGTTCCTCTTAACAAGTTCTTTCTCTGGATGGCTGTCCTGACTGCTCTTTCTGTTGCTCTACCTCACAAAAATGCTCAAGCGGTACTATTAGCCTGAGCACTCCCAGGCTGGTGGGATCTAGCCCAAACACAAGGAACCCAGCTCTTACAAATAGGATGTCAGGATACCACAAGAGCTCTTCACTGCTCTGTTTAGCACATTCAGTGCAAAATATCTTTATGGCTCCCTGTGCAGTAAATACCTGTGTAACTGAGATGTACTCCTGATACCAGAAGACATCAGCTCGATAAATGAACTACTGAGTAAAACTCTGTGGTCAGACTAGGTAATCACAGGGATCCCTTCTGGCCTTAAAATCTACTGTCTTAATTCTCATTTAGTCTAAGGCCATTTTACCCCCTTCTGGCAACATAAGCAGGCCTTAAGTTTTGAATATTTATATCCCCTTTGAGGTATCTTTATGTTGCTAGGGCGATGCCTCAGTAAGCTTTGTGTGAGTGAGAACGAGGAGCTTCCCAAAGCCATGTTGGAAGTTGGCTCAGGGGCTGGGGTTTTTGCTCATTTCTGTGGTTTTCCTTGTCAGATCAATACATGTAGACTGTTTTTAGAGTCCTTGTTTTAATATTTTATTAACATTGATTCATGTAACTTTGCTTATGCCTTTCATGCTGGGAATTGACTAATTAGTGACATAAACAATAGAACCACCTGCCTTTGGCACAAGGCTCAAAGCAAGGGGTACACATCTCCAAGATGTGATGTGAAATAATACCAACCTGTGGAGAAGGGAAAAGAAACCAGACAGTAAATCCAAAATGGTCTGGGCTCTAAGCTGGGAAATGAGTCCTAATAGCCCGCAGCTGGAGGTCAGAAGCCTTTGTAGTGATGGTGAATCTCAGCTGGTGCAGATCTGGGTGGCACTCAGGGTGAAAGTGGAACTGCTTGACCTAAGGGCTACCTATTAATGTTATTGTGGTTGTGCCTCCACGACTGCGTTTTCTACACCACGACCTGCAGTGGGGCAGTCCTGATGAGCAGCACATGCATGCACGCTCCAGGAGCAGCCTCATTCAGGGTGGGTGCTTGGATTAGATGAACATCTGCTCACTAACCGGTTTTTAAACTGCACAGTGGCTCTTCCCCATAAGCTTTTCACTTGGAAGCAAAGATAGTCAGAAATAAAAAAATAAAAAAAAAAAAAGAGAAGCTCAGGTGTCCTGCTGGATACCCACTGGCATTCAGCGCTTCCTGGAGCCCAGCACACTGCTCCTGCATGGAGCCCTTTGCTCAGCTAACGTCGACCCAAATGCCTCCTACAGAGAGGGGCTCTTTTTGTTTCATTGGGTATTGGATGCGGTGTTACAAGGCATGGCAGGAGAAGACCAGACACTTGAGAACTGATTCCTCCATTGCATAATTCCACAGCTGAGAAATGTGCCAGGGAATGCAGAATTATGACCAAGACTTTTCCAGCTTTCCTTCTCGTTGCCTTCATGACCCAGTAGAAAATTGTGATAACTGGGAGTAAGGGAAAAAAATGGGGCTTCATTTCTTTCCAGACTAGTCAGATGGCCTTCAGCAGTTATTGTAAGAAGTGATACCTGGTCCTCTTAATGGAACTGTCGCAAATTTGTGGTCTTGGTCTGCATATCCATCGCGATTGTTCTCCTAGTCCCAAGTGCTCCTCGCGGGTGTCTGGGTGGTAAGTGCCTTCAAGTTGCAAATCCATGACTGCAGCTACTTCCTGCAAGCTGCATTCAAACTGCTCTGCCTCCTCAGTGCAAGGAATACCAAAGGGGACAGCTAAGCTTAAAACTACATGTCTGGTAGAGCACCATTCATTTTCACCCCATAAGTGGAAGCCGTTCTAAGTAAACAGCAGGGAATAACTTTTGCTGCCATGGTTTTGGGTTGGATTTTTATTTCTATTTTGCAATATGGGAACTGTCAGTAGGTCTGTGGTAGGGTGTATCTCCACACCCTCCGGCTGGTCTCTCTGCCCACGACAAGAGGTTGCAAGCATGGTCTGGCCGCCCAGTTTGGAGACCGGTGTAGAGCCCTGTGCTGACCCTGCTCGAAGCCGGGTGCAGGGCTCAGCAGACTGGGAGTATCGATCGCGGCAGCACCCAGCCCTGTTGCACGAGTGCTTTAATGAGGCAACAGGCTCCTTAGAGCTTATTGCTGTGGATTACACCGTGTCGCCTTCTGTTACACTGCATGAAGCCCTAAGCTGGGCTGACATGGTGTAACTCAGGGGACCTTGATGTGGAATGACATTACATGATGCAGTGTGTGAGAAAATCAGAGTTTGTCTCTCCTGGCATTGAATACTCGCTCCCTGTTTCCACTGCGGCCATGCAGTCCAGCTTTCAGCAGGTGATCGGCAGGGTAGCCATTTGGGAGAACTGGGGTATTTTCATTAAGCAATTTCAAATCTCATTAGCAAATTTTCATAAAGCGATAATGCAGTGGCAATATTAGCCTTATTAATCCAATATGAAATTCACTCTCATGTTAGAGAAAAGTGCCAATATAAGCCTTTTCTTTTGTACAGGCTAACAGCACATGCACCAGTGTGTTCTTAATGAAACGACGCAGAATTTTAATCTCCCAGAATCAGTTCAAAGCTTTGAAGTACATTAAATTAACACCAATGGAAACAGTTTCAAAGTTAAATTTTTACCTTCAGAACAACTGTCAGTACTTGCTCAATTCAAGAATCTCTTGGTTTAAAAAAACCCTCAAAACTAAACAAACCCCCCAAAACTTTTCATTTTAGCCTGACAGGCAGCAGAGATTTGTGTTGGCGTAGAGCTTCAGATAAAAGCAGCATCTAGAACTGCATTTCAGTTGCCAAGACGACTAACAACTGCCACACACTCAGCCCTGCTGTCTGCAACGGGAAATCAAACAGTGTGTGATGGATCAGCTCAACTATCAGCCCCGGTACCGGAATAAAATAACAGGTCTATGGTGATTTTTGGACTCTGCTCGTACTTGGCCAATACTTGTTCTGAAGAGAAAAAAAACAGGGCCACCATGTATTTCTAATTTCATCTTCAAATCTTAAAGCTTTTTGTAAGGTGATGAATTGCAAAATATATCCAAATATATCTGGATTTATACATTTTGGAGCCACTGGCTTTTCTCTTGCTCAGTCATTTTTCTCGTGGCATGAAATCAGTTTTGTATCCTCCACCATCTGAAGCCCATCTGAAATCAGAAACCTTGTCTCACCGTATGACTGATGGCAGGGGGCGGAGGGAATCGGTGCAAGGCAGCGCTTGCCCTTCTCCCATCTCCCAGCTGGTCCTGTCCTGGTGGGTCACAGCGAGACCGACCAGCCCTGTCAGCAAGGAGGTGAACCCCCCCTGCCCCAGCGTGCTTGTGCTCACAGTCCCCAGTACAGATGTCTTGCCATAAACTCAAGCTCATCTATCAGCAGACACTTTGAGGAAGGTGTAAATTCAACTGTATTTAATTCCAGGCTCAGACCTGTGTCCTCCGCCTGTAGGGAGCATCAGCTGGTGCCGAGGCACAGTGCAGAACTGAGCTGGGTCTGAGGTGGGGTCAGTAATTAATTCCAGCAGCAGTTACTGTTACAGACGAGGACTAGTTTATGCACTACAAATCTAATTATCTGCTGGTTTCTCTTTACTATTTCATCAATTAGTGCAAGCACATGGTGGTTTGTAAAAAAATCAATAGGGTGGGGTTTTAATTACTTAGAGAACATTATTTACATTATTTATCCCATGCTCAGTCAGGTGGTTTGAGTTTATAAAAGTGACTAGGAAGTGTCAGGGCTGCTGCAGTCTGAGTGAGGCTGGTTAACCGCTCATTGTGTGAGGGATGCTGCTCATGTGAGTAAGTGCTCTGCAGTTTTGCCAAGAGATGTAGATAAATGCTTCCTAGAAGTAATCAGTTTCTTTAGTTTCATGCTGTATAAAGACTTTCTAACTTTAAAGAGTCTTTTCATGAATGGGAAAATATGAAATCAATTCCATTTATCTGAATGAATCTTTCAGCAAGCTCAGGGTTTAGTGTGGGGGCACTGCAGGCAAAATGTAAAAGATGCAGTATCATAAGAATGATTAAAACACGATGAGCAAGGTTATAGAGATAAAAAATGAGAGAGAAGGAGTTGAAAAAGTGAAAACAAGAAATCTGTGTGATACTGAAGGGTTTGCCTATTTTTCATGTTTACTTCTTCGGTGTTCATAATTTTTTGGGCCGCCATCAATCACTGTCAATTTGAAAAAGTGCTACACTTAGGGTCATTTATCCAGCACTATTGGAGGCTAAAATTATGCAGTTTCAGTCAAATATACATGAATAAAGACTGTCATTTCTGATTAATGACATGTGACTTCAGTGTCTTACAGAATCATCTTGCCATCCAAGCTTTACAAAAAGGTTATTATGTAAGGCCTCTTCCATAATATATCTACTTTTCCTCGAAGAAGACTGCAGAAGCCATTTCGCTCACATTAAAATCAGTGCTGATATTCCCTTATTATGCCAGTGGTAATTGTTCCACAGATTTTAAGATTGCCAAAATAAGTAAATTTTTGTGGGACTCGAAATTACATTTGTGAGGATGGTTACCAAGCTTGTGGTTTTGGTGCTGTTTCATAGTTTGCTTTTTATTTTAGTTGTAAGAGAAAGCCTAGTCCTTTATTGGAAAAGAAATATCCATATAAAACACTAATCTCATGCAATGTATTCAAAAAAGCGCCACACATGGCATTTCAGCATTAGTTACTGTTTTTAATGATTCACCATTTCCCTTATCTCCCTGTGCATAATGCTGCCCTTATATGCATGTGTCTAAGAAAGGAGAATGAGTGAGGCTTTAGAAACTTCAGGGAAATGTCACAGAATGGGAGAAAGGGGGAGAGCAGGGATAGGAGTGGAGAGGAGCCTGTGCCAGGGCCTGCAGGAACTTGTCCCCAGCCGGTCTGTGTATACACCAGTGCTCCCAGGGAAAGTCTCTAACTCCTGCAGGGTAGGCGTTGCACTGCTGCCTGCTCAGTTCGATGGGCAACTGGGCTCTCTTTTAGCACAGTTAGCAAACAGCTGCAGTACAGCTCTGTGTCTCTGCACACGCTAATAAAAACAGACTTTGGATAATCCAGTAGAAAAGCCTAATAGCCAGGTGAATCGATGTTTATCATATCATGTCAGAACAGAGCTATCGGTCCACACTCTCCCCTTGGAACCTCCTAGTTTTACTACTTATTGCTCTTTTTACTGCAGCTTATACAATTGAAATTTGTAATTTGTACAAATTCCATACAATGAATGGGAGGAATGGCAATAGCAAGGAGTGTAAAAGTAACATATGGAAAATTAAAAAAAAAGAAAATTAATTTTCTCTAAGACGTATAATTTTTTGTATTTCTCAAGAAGATTAAGAATTCTGTGTTGCTGCGTAGGTGCCCAACATATTTTACACTTCTACCTTTCTATTTTGTTTGTTCAGGTTACTTTAACTTTGGGAATGTCCTTTGACCCAAATGGAAGCACATTTTTCAGAAGAAATGTTGCAATAGGCAGAGTGCTCCCCAATAACCCTATTTCCAGCACCACGAGGTGCCACTGTTGGTGAATGTGTTATGAGCAGAGTACTGCGCCTTGGGAAGGGAGTCTGGGATAAAAAAACACATTGGAAGAAGCAAGCAGCTTTGGGGTGGGATGAGTTTGAAGCCCACAGCATCTCCGAGAGGCTCTGTTAGCTAATCTGTTAGTAGATCTTCTGTTTCTAGATGCTGCTTTTGTAAAAGCCTGCTGTTGTTCTCCTTCCAAACATTCCTGCAATGTCTGAGAAGTTGCTGAGCTGCTGTTCTTCACTTCCCCCTCCCAAGTCAATTGATGATTCAAGTATTATCCCTGCATGTTGCAAGTTTTGATCATTCTCCATATGGTCAAACTGACTAGATGTAAATTTCCCTAAAATGAACCACCATTTGTCTGAAAGTGAAATGTTATTTGCTTCCATTTCTTTACTATTTATTTTTCATGGTATTGTTAGTAGAGAAAGGTGCATTTGGCTGTGATAATTTATGTAGTGTTTAGTGATTAAGAGCTACAGACATGGCCAACGAGCTAACTCAATGGTCTCTTGCCTTCTGCTAAGTGGTGTGTTACGGGAACATGATTGCACAGGTCCTAAAGGGCAGCAAAACTTCACGTCAGGAAGCATCGTTCTGCTAGGACATAGCAGCAGCTCCAGGGGTGGGCATGAGTAGTAACTGCCTCCAGACTTCGGATGTTGTCACTGCTTAAATTCACGACTGTGTTTCTTGTAAATTAGCCTATGTGATGTACATAGAATCAACATCTGTATATATATGTATGTGTATTAATGTCTGTGAAGTATGCACACACAAACATGCGCATGTTTAATGTCTGTTATATGAATTATTGTTCAACTGATACCAGTATTAATGGATAAATTTACCTACTGCAAGAAAGGGTAGTGCTCAAAAGTGAAGGAAAGGAGGAGAAACTAAGAAAAAGAGGAAAAAACCCAACATCACAATGCAAAGGAAAAAGATTTTGGGTGATCAATAGACAACAACAGTAAGAGTAGTGAGGAATGTGCAAAACCTCTTATTTGCATTGCATAGTGCAACATTGTCCTACCCTGTGCTATTTTTTTCTCTGCAAATCAAATGGTATCCAGAATTGTGACATGATATAGTTGAATCAACTCTCATCCATTATGTTTAAAGACCACAACACAGGGCATCTGTAATATAGGTCTATACATATTTCTTGTGGTTCTGATACTATTAAAGCTACTTAAGTGTCATGATGTGTTTATTTATGAGATCATCAAAGCCACTTAATAACTTCCTCTTGGTTACTTGTTTACATCTGTGTAATACAGAGCCAGATTGTGCAGCCCACAGTCACATCAGTGAACACTTACTCATGCAAGTTGTGCCACTGACATAAGGGTTTCACAATCTGGCCCATAATGTATCAAAATACATGAGGCCAAGATCTTATCACTTACAATCATGTAAATCTGGCTTTAATCCATTTAAGTTCCGAGTTAGGTACCTAGATATAAATCAGTGAAATCTCGTTGGCTTCAGTATTTGATTCAGTGGAGCTACTCTGATTTACCCTGAGAAGATCAGGTCCATTAGATTTGCAATTTAGAAATGCATTTGCTCCACTGCGTGTATAAATGTTAGGATAGCTGAAATTAACATCACCACAAAAAAGATTATTTTCAACACTGTCTGTTTAAAATATCTCCTTGCACAATATAAACAAAGAGAATTATGTTAGAGTTATAAGCAAGAGGGTTTAAGAGTCATATATGTCTTAACCTTTACACTGGCTATGAGTACATCAGTTCCTACAAGATGAACTGCATTATAAAGTAAATAGATCTGCTTTAAAGAAAGGTCAGGACACATGTTCTGCTAAAATCTAATTTCAGTCTATTGCCCTATAACCTACTGCTCTCTGGAATACAACAGATATAATAGTAAAGAGCCTGCATTTAATTATCTGTGATATAAAGCCTCCTTATCCCCCTGAGAATATTCACAAGAATAATAGAAAGTATTCTCAAAATACTGTATTTACTTCTGTAGTGATTGCTTTCTGGTTTAACTGTCTTTCCTGCTTTCTGGAAATATTATTCTAGCACCTTTTGCACCCTTAAGCCCATGTTATATTACTTTTATGTCCTAAAAGATTAGATTGTTTTACAGATCCAAGCAAACTGCACCTCATACCCTTAGCTAGTGGTGGTTCCTGCGAGCATATTTAAGAGCAAGCTTTGCTCATCATCCTTATGCAGTAACTGTTTGCTGCTGCCTGTTTTAAAGATGAATTACATTCGGATGCAACATCTTAATAATAACATTAATTTTGCCTGATACAAATCAGAAAAACTTTAAAGGGAAGGGTGCTTGCTACAATTTCATTGTTAGCCTGGCAGAGAAACAATAAAAGATAATGTATAGACTTAAATAAACGAATAATTAAGATGGGCTTAGTCATATTATAACTGATGTGCCATGCAGTGCTAAATCAACATGTCATTTAGAAAGAAGATAGATGGTGAGTTAGTTTTTAATGGTGATCATTCAAGCACCTGCCTGAAATATTTAAACAATTTTCAGGAAGCAAAAGAGAAAAACACCTGCCTAGGGCTTGGATCTAAAGAAGGAAATTTTTGGCTCATGTTTGACACTGTATATATCATTGCAAACAGACATGTACAAACTATATTCTGAACTGATATCAGCTGCCCTGATTACTGAATAAATTAGAGTAACTTCACCAAAACCCAACAGCTGAAGATCAGGCCTGAACTGGCCATGCTGATCCATCTCACCTGGGTCCCAGGAAGGACTGTCCTGGAGGATGCTTTGAAAGTAAACGCCCCCTAGGAATTAACATTTCAGCAGAATTTTAAGAGGTTTCTAATTTGATTTTTGCACATGGATAAGGATCGATTCCCTATAATTTGACTCCAGAAAACTGCCGAGCTGACTGCATACATAGAGCACAATTCTGCCTCTGTTCCTCCATCCATCTCCAGCTCTACTGTCTTAAGATGATTGTTCAATATGTAGATGAATTAAAATTTCATATATCTAAACATTTACTTCCCTGGAGTCTTTTTCATGGAAGACAGTGGCAGTCATTTAAGGTAGTATTCTGTCATCATTGGAACTCATCATTCCCACTGAAGTCCAGGGTATTCTGCAAAGAGGAAGTAAACAATGAACAGGAGAGGAGGAAAAAAAAAAAAAAAGGAAGAGGAAGGAAAGGAAACAGGATGCCTCTGAAAGCTGTCACAGGAGAATGGTCTGAAATCCTACAACTGTGAGTACCTTGGGAGTTAGATTAGAAATGCCTGTGAAATTGTTACACAAAAAGATGTGACATTCTTTTTTCTTACGAAATGTCTTACTGTGGTGTTGTCTTGTTGCTGCTTTGGTAGAGTTTATGGCAGAAGCTCCTTGCAAGAAGCACACTGCTTTTGGTGTCATTGCACATGTGACATTACATCCTGGAAGGTCCTCCTTTCTGCCAGCCCCCCCCAAGCTGAAGCACATGGAAGGTCTTGCAATAACCAGGTGATTAAATGTTTTGCTATATGCTCTATGAGGCACTGCATGGTGATGAGCTCAATAGCACTCTTTGAATGTTTGAAGGAAACAAACAATCACAAAATGGTAAATATTTATGTCAAGAGTTTCAGTCTTGCTGCTTGTATCGATTTACACATATCACCAAAAGGCTTTCACATCTGGTGAAAAGCCCTAGCACAAAATGAGCTACTGGGCCACTACTAAGTGCAGGTTTATTTTTTAATTTTTTCCTGTGTCTCTGTCAGGGATCCCCACGGGGCCTACTTTCACTCCAGGATTGCTCTAGCGTGGCTCCTTTGTGGAGGAAAAGGGCCGAGATGACCCACTGCGGGGGCAAGGGGGGCTCTGAACCTTGTGGGCATTTTCTTGTCTTGTTTGGTAAGGCCATAGAACTGCTGCAGTCTGATGCACTTCAGAAGTATAAAAGATGTTAAGGCATATGACTCTGCTGGTGAAGCTGGTTTAATTGTACCCAAAGGAGAACAATAAATTCCACCTAGAAGCAAGAAAAATGCTCCTAATTCTCCTTTAGAGAGCATCTATATAACTAACTTTCCTCTTCCAGTGCGATGAGACCTTGCAGTCTCGGCAGAGACTCATGGTTTCACTGTTTGAAGTTTTCTTAGAAACCTTAACACTTCCACACAGGAGAGTTCCTTCTGGGGCATTAAAATACAGATCCCTAGGACCTCTCTTCCATTTCTTGCAAAATTAATGGTAATTACCAAGAATGATTAGCAGGTTCAGTGCTTATTAGTCTTACTTTTTAAAAATTCTGAAACAAATGTTTTTCTTCCACTGTAACCAATCATTTTAATTTCCCTTCTTTGTCTGTAATAAAAATCGACGTTAAAGGATGCCTGAGGCAGTGTAATGAGAAAATGAAATTAGTTTTTCAGTTGGCTGGTCAAAAGCATTTTATACATGATAATAAACAGTTTATTTTACTCTTTTGCTTATGACATAATAAATGATAAAAATATTTTCTTGAAATAGATATTGCCCACTTTGCTAGAGAGAGCTCACGCTGGGATCTTTTCCATTCGTGGGGTCACATAATAACTCTGAGGAATGTGTCCCTCTTGATCTCCTTTTCTTAACCTTTTTTGAGTTATACACAACAGTGGATTTCCACACTGGGCATGACTAAAAATTTAGGGCTTTTTTCTTCCTTCTTGAAGATCTTTCTCAGAAATGCAGAGTCAATTACACTGTGTAACCTAGGAGTAAATCTGTGTTAAGGCATTTTTGCGGAGTGGCTCAGAATTTTATGTATTATCCTTAAAGCCAAGCCAAACCCTGTATTTAAACCAAATTGTCTTGTTTCATTTGCAAACTGTTGATCAACAGAGGGAGCCTGAGCAGGAGCACCACGCAGCCAAGCAATCCTGCTGCACTGGATGAGAACATTTCTTCCTCTCTGTCTTTAAACTTGGGGAGTGGGGAAATGAATGGTTTGCATAAATTCTTGAGCCACTGGTTTCTGAGGCCATATTGAGATGTTTGCAGATTAGGGGAAGAAGAGGCTCAGATAGTTGTTCAGGGATCAGTGGGAGTCTGTGACTGCTTTGAGATTTGTCCCATTTCAGCTAGCTACCCCTGAACGCACATTTTGTGTGAATTAGAAAAACCTTTTTTTCACAGAGCCTCTTTCTGAAGTAAATATATAAGACTCCTTGAATTGTTTAGACTGGTTTAGATTGATTATAGTGGCTTCTGTGAAGAAAGAAATCAAAATAGGCTAGTCGTGAGATGAACACATAACATATTGATAAATGTAGTTACATATATGAAATGGGCAAGAAAAAGAGAGAAAAGCTGAGTTTCTCATATATGATTCTTACTGTTCTTGACAGCTCAAACTCCCACATGCTTGAATAGTTCAATACTGGATTAGTGTGATGCCTGCATGGCAGATCCTGTGGGGCATAGACTCAGCAAGAAACATATCATTCAGGATTTTGGGGACAGCTTGTAAACTGTCCAACACTACTGGCAATCCCACTCCAATCAAAGTCAAACTTGAAGATGGAATGAGTGGGGGAGGTAGGGGGAGGGGAAGAGATGGTGTCTTATTTATGCTCCCAGAATTCATGTTCTAAATTGCGATTAGTCCATTTCTGTAGAATAGTGCCAATAAAAGGTTTATTTGTAAAATAATACAAACTGCATTGACCAAGCTAGAGCATGCTTAATTAGAAAAGCAAGAAGGAAAATCAGAATGGACATGTAAGGACTGGACTGAAATCCTGATTATTTATTTTTACTGAAGCCCTGTTGGGTCATACCCTTTTGGTGGAATAAAAAAAAATCAATTAAAAAAAACCCCAAACCCTATTGGAATTTTAACAACTGCACCAATAATATTAATATTGCTATTAACCTGTTAATAGCACCACTTTTATTATATACCAAACTAGTTTTCACTAGAATAATCAAGATTTAAGAACAAAGAAACAGTTTGCATATTCCTACTCATATACTTTTTCCCACTGATATTACTAGAAGTGTTCATGAAAGTGAGGATCGCATCTTTGGTAAGACATGCTGCATCTATATGATGAGTGAAAATCTTAAAATAAAATGTGGGTATGGGTATGTATTAGGTTCAGAGACCTGACACTACAGTGTTCATGAATCCAGCTAACAAACCCAAGACGTAATGCAATAGACGGAAAATGAACATCAAGACACAAAATAAGGACGGCATAAGTCTGTTAGAAAGACTCCTGAAGTGGTGACCTGCTCTGGTTTCTGAGGGCAGACCCACTATGCCAAGGTGGGGTTTCTTGGCAGATGTTTTGAATCTGTCCTCAAAAATCTCAGTGGGGAGAGCTGTTGCATCTTCTGCTCCTCAAGGCAGTGGGATGCTTCCAATGCTCCCACCATAGCCATCACACAATTCTTTCCTCTGTGGAAATACCTTCTGCAAACTTTTGAAGACTGCTGCTGATCTCTCCTCAGTGCTCATGCTCTGTCTCCCTCACTCTCTCTCCCTCTTCTTCCTGCTCAACAGTGCAAGCTTAGCTTAATTTTTATCTTTGCAGTGAGTGGAACCCAAATCTGCCTCAGGTGTCACTTCTCAGCAGGCTATTATGTGGATAATAAACAGCAGAAATGATTAACAAGGTAAGGAATCTGTCCATTCTTTAATGTCCTTGAATTACAGCATATCTGCTGGTACAAATGCAAACCACTTGAATGGATTATTGGGTGAGATTCAGTGGCCTCTGCTCACAATTACAAAACCTGTTTGGGAACATTAGCCACAGGCATTTCACAACTTTTAGGAAGCAGCTTACTTGCTATCCAGGCAACTGTGTCACTCTTCATATACGTGCATGTGTGGAAGCCCCGGGAACATGAAAAGAAATGTGACCCTTGCATCCAAGGTCCGTCTTCCCTGCTGAATAGTGGATATTCCAGTTTTCAGTGCATCCGTGCTGGGATAAGGCTGTGCTGTCTGATCATAGCTGCACTTCCCCAGCTCTAAATCCAAATCTGAAAAGGTATCTCCTTGTCTTGGCCTCAGCACAGACCTAGAGATGGTAAAGGAAGGCAGGAATATGAAATTTCAAATCAAGCCAAAGCAGTAAAACTGATTACCTAACTTATACCTTGAAGTTTACTCCATCAAACTACAAGTTCAGTATCTTTTGTCATTCCAGATATATTTCCTGAGAGTGATCTAATCTTGGAGGTGGTGAATACTCCCTCTTAAATGTCTCAAGTCTATATAATAATTATCCAGGAATTTCTGTCGGATATCCAGAAAACGTTTAAGCAAAGATGAACATTGTGGCAGCAATAGCAAACTTGAACCCGCAGAGAGTTGCAATTGAAATAGGGATTGTTCCACAGATACTCCAGTTCATTTTACTCTACTGTTGAAAATGGAATGAATTTCTGAGGAAAACATAATTCATGATATATATTCCTTGCTTTTATAAGACCTTAAATAAACTCTAAATTCCTGAAGGTTGTTTTGGGGCTTTTTTCTATGCAAAAAGTGCAGCTGTTGCCTAACTAATTTTCTTGAAAATGAGCAAATTGATATGTTAGCTAGAAGAACACCTACCTCTGCTTAGCATGTGATATCAAAATTTCATTTTAGAGATATTGTCCCAAGAATATTTTATGGAAGTCAAATGTTTGACAGAAGTTAGATGACAAATTGAGTTAAGAATTTTGCCCAGTTGCCCCTTCATGGGGTTTGCAGCATAGGTCATGATATCTTCCACATATCTCTGACTTCCAATAATTTTACAGGAAGCCCAAGGATGAACAGAGTGAGCTCCCTTTTATTTTAAAACTCAGTTACAGAAAACAGAAATGTGGGAGGAAGAAATCTAACTTTTTTTGGAGAGGAAGCAGCCACTTTTTGGCACCAATATTGCTTCTCCTTTTCTGGCTCAGCTGCCACTCATGTGCAGCGTCCATATGGATGAGGTTTATGAGTATATATGCTCTTCTAACATATCAAAATATTTACCTTGTGCATTCCAGTCCAACACCATTAATTTTACTGACCTCCCATTCTCAGTAAGTGCCAGCTGTCTTTGGGTTTCCAAGGCACTCGCATCTGATAAGTAAGCTCTTGTGTTAGCACTGTGACGGTCAAAGGTCCGTGTCAGGTCAGGACCTCTGCTCTGTGGGAGAGATAAACTGATTTAAAACTACCAGAGGAAACAAGTAAAGGGAAAAATGGAACTTATAAAGCTTATGAAATGTCATGAGGCGTGTTGCAGTCCTTCGGACAAATGCTGAATGCAGTTAACCTGGACGAAAAGGGGGAAGATCAAAAGATCACCTGCTTCTAGAAAAAAGACCTGTTGCCAAGGATGGATGGGACATCATGAGCTCTCTTTTAGTTGTGTCAGCAATGATGTTTTGATTTCTTTGTAATAGACTGGAAAGGTATAATTAGGAACAAGATTTTTTCCTCTACAGCCTGTGAACTTTATTCAGTACAAAAAAAACAAACAAACAAACAAAAAAAAAAAACCCAGATAAATAAACCCTTCATTTTTAATTTGAGTTCACAGTATAAAATTTGTTAATATTTATCTTTTTTTGGTTAAGTGGAGATCATGTAACTGTTAAATATGGAAGATAAACCACAATCAATTAAAGGATAGCTAAGGTACTGTGGCAAACCTGATTAAATTGGTGTGTTATTAAGATTATATACACAACATCCATGGAACAGCATCTTGGATATGTGCTGTGAAACTGAAAAAGAAGTTTGCTGGGGTCCCGCCACCCAGACCTGGCTCCCACATGTTGGATACAAACCCTGAACCTTTGGACTCTCCAAGTCTAAGTTCTGTAGGTTGTCCCACCTACCTACAAAGGCACTCTGTATCTTTTAGTATTTATTTGTACCAGCTGCCACTAAGAGAAACATAAGGAGACTCAGGTGGAAGGTACTTAGCTGCAGTTATCCCCCTCTCCTCACCAAAAGGTTGTGCCCCTGGGGACGCTCTCACAGGAGTCAGGGAAATCAGTGCTCATTACATTTCAGAGCAGCATTTACCCCAGTGTTTCAGGGGTTCACAAGCATGAGCACCACTTTCTCTCTTCTCTATTTTCCCAGATAGGAAGTGTTCACTATTAAAATTCAAATATAACATTTAAAACCTTTAATCAAATCTAATAGTTAAGATTCAATGGAAAGATTCATACTGGAAATAGTTTTGTTTTTTTTTTTCCAGCTGTGAAACATGGCACAATATTAAATGTGTCACAGCAGAATTAGTATTATCTGTTCTCAAATTCTTTTCCTAAGGTCTTGATGTGAGCAAATGAAGTAGTAGGGAAAAGTCAACTAGTTAAGAAAATGTAATTAAATTGGGGATCAATTGAGAACCAAGTCAGAAACAAATTTATTGTATGCACTGAAATAATAAATGTCTACCACCTCTTTCAGTTTTGCATTTTTGAGACATCTGTTTACATTGGCAGGAAGAGTTACAATGCTGTGCTGTAAATCTTTCTTGCAGAGTTTCCATCTACCTGAAAGAAATGGATCAAAATACATAATTCTTTTTCCTTGTCTTTTCCTAATAAAATTTTGCATGTTTGGAGAAGTAGGAGACCGATTCTGCAAAATATAAACTAAATGAAATCTAACGAAAATGTTACTGTTTGAAATCGTAACGAGTCAGTGAAATCAACCGTTGTACAGACTTCAAGGATTATCTGAGATGTTTTAAGATGGTATTACAAACTTTGCAGATTTAGGTTTTGGATGAATATGTTAATTTTGATTTGGTCTTTTGCTCTTCTGTAAGATATCTGCACTGGAATATAATTGCTGGGAATTACAGTTCAAGAATTGCGTAACTCACATTTCTAAAGCAGAAACAAGAGTCTCGCAGTTACAGCATCTCCCCAGGTACACCATGCATGGATGGCTTTTGTTTCTGCTCTGCCAGCCTTTCCAGCATATACTAAGTAAAATTGCATTGTCTTGGCACTTCCTATTTTAATTTCTGCATGGCTAGATTACTTTTCCTCTCCATTTTTGTTAAGAAGGGCTGGAATGGTGCAGAATCTTGCTAAGTTTGACAGGAGATGTTTCTTGCCTATCAAGAAAATTGGGCAAAAGCATGATCAGACAAGTGTGCACATTTGCCATCTTGATCTGCTCTTGCAGTGCTGACTCCTTTGTCAGGGATAATAACATCAGGGAGATGACCTTGCGACGTAAACCACACATTTATTTAGTCTCTAAGCTCTGCTAGCATGTTGGTTGAAGTATGATCTTTGTGAAGCCCAGAGATGTAATTATCCTGAGAGTTAATGCTAATTGGTTTACTGAGTTTAATTGGGTATCATTAAAAATACTGTCTTCTTATGCAGGAACTAAGACAATATTCTTCTAAAAGAAGAATGATTCTTACTTTATCATTCATATATAACCTTAATTTTACATCATTCTTTCACAACAAATTCTGGATGAACAAGGTCCACCACTAAGGACATTTTATTTTTAGTTCTGCCTCCTACTCTCAACCTTTTCCAAAGTTTTGGATGAAGAACTTGATAAAATGTTTGATGATATTGCTAAGGTTAATTACAGTTTCAGCTATAGCACGAGACATGCTGTAAATGATTTAAAGAATAATAAAACTATAGAGGTCAAAAGAGCTGACAAAGGAGGTTTCAGTCGTCATAAGGAATAATGAGTAGGAATAATTAGACAGTTTTAGTGATGATTATCAGAAATTAACATGGTCTCACTAAAGATTTTCAGTTGCTCTTAGACAGGTTTACTGATAAGTTTTTGGAAAAGGGGGAGCTTGCAATTAATAAAGTTATTTTTTGTCATTGTTAATATTGCAGCTCAATATGGTATATATTACTTAAGGACACAGGATTTTAGATGGTCTTAGATAAAGATAGCAGAGTTTTGGGTTTGGATGTGTAAAGTCTATTAAACCAGCATAATTCTTTTTAAGGTGGTCAGAGTAAAAAAAAAAAACCAAAAACCAGTTAACTTCCTAAAGCAACAGGAAAATCTTGGACATACTGTCAATTGGCTACATTATGGCTGGGTAGCTGAAACTTTGGGGAATTGTCCACAAAGTCCAACATTTTTGTACCACTTAAAAAGACCTCCAAAAATAGACCATATTTTGTTCCACTACTCTAATATTAAAAAGGATAGAGTGATCTGGATTTCCTTCGATTTATTTCATTTCAGATGCAATGTCTTGACCAGAGTCCTAAATCCCACTGTTTTGTTAATAATGTGCACCTGGTTGCAGTGGGGAGGACAGCAATAGCTTCTCTGAACGCTGGCTAAATCTCAACACAGGTCGTGCTGATTTCAAGCCACCTTCTGCACTTTTGCACGTGCAGTTTTGCAGAATTGGGTTTGAATGTGGTAACACACAGAAGATGGGGTATAGAGCTTCCCAGTTATTCCGATGCTGTAGCGTAATAAAGATAAGGATCCCAGAGTGTAAATCCTTTATAAAAATATTAGCTTTCTACTTAATATTAAAAATATATTAGCATTTCATTCCATGCTAAGGCCTGTTTAGTTGGTTTTCTTTAGTGTCTGTGACTCATGGTTACTACAGCAACTCTGGCATTGGAGGGAGGAACATAATAAAAATATTTGTTATTTACTTAAATGTAAAGACCTTTCTTATTTAAAGATATTTATTGAAATTAAAGATACTTTTTGAATTTTTATTATAATATTTATTTTCTTAAACTTTAATTATATAAAATGCAATAAATTCTTATTACTGTCTTTTATATTTAAACTAGAGAAAACATTAAACATATTTTCTCCCAGATATGTGGGATGAAGAGAATGCATTTAAACATAAGTCAATATTAAATAGCAGAATTTAACATGAATTATAAAAACATTTTTGTGGGATGCCCTCATATCTTATCCACTTCTCCAGCCATAAATAAACCTCTATCCTAAGACAAATGCTGGTATAACTGCCTTTTATTGGGTCATTGGGGCTGGAGATAGACAAAGCTTGAGAGGTTGAGAGCTGATTTTTGCAGGTGGGTCCAACAGAGTTGCTACTGAAGTTAGCTGAGTCTTAGTTTGACTTTTGCTAAGTTTGGCTTATGGGAAGTTATAAAGAGGTTCATTGTAAACTAGCAGTAAAAATTTCACTGTTAAGCTTGTTTTCCCATTTTCCAGCTGGAAGTTGGAAGGATTTGAAACTCATCCAGGGATTTGAAACTTCAGCAGTTTCTTTTCCTCTGATATACTTAACCAGGCAAAGAAAATTTTCAGGCTGTATTATGACCTTAATTCCTCCATATAACCCATTATCTGCTCATTATTGAGCTATAATAAACATGGAGTCCTTCAAGGACTTTTTTCTCCCCAGATCACTTTAAGAATGAATGCTAGCAATATTGAATCAAGGACATATTGTCAAATGGAATCATTTCAGGGTAAGCAGAGTTTTCTTTGAGTTATGGTTGGCATCTTGGATATACGGGTGTAATTTAAAAAAAAAAGAATATAAAAGCAAGACTGGACTTTATATCTAGGAGTAAGCATAAAGCGAGTTCCCATCAGTCATTAACTCTGCTTTTTTAAATATGTATCTTAAAGAAAAACTAGCCATAACAGCATTGTATGATTTCCTGGATAATATGTAGTATGATAAATTAGATTACAAAAGCTAAGTGGCTATGTACGACCAGCAGCAGCAAAGAAGTTACATTAATAAGACAAAGTTAATTAAAATGTTAGCAAATATAAATAATCCAGGGTTAGTGAACATTGTTTCATTTTAAATTAATAAATATGCAAAGGTAATGTTTATAATTAAACCTATAATTTATCTTCATGCTCTGCTTGTTTAATAACAGTGGTAACATAATGTTACATGCAGAAATGTAGTAATAGATTTGTTTAGCACTGACATTATAAACAAATGTCTCAGTCTATTTATTCTAAGTTATGATACAGATTCTTTTCACATGCATCTGATGGCCTTTAAACCATTTTAAATGAACTACATTAATGTAATCTAATCTTGATACTGAACATAACATTTCAGTTTGAATTATCCAGAATCCATGATCCATTTTATTACTCACAAAGCACTTTATACATTTATGATAATGGCAAACCTTGCTCTGTTATTTAAATCTCATTTCAGATGGGATTTTTTTTTTATTATTTTATTTTTTAAAACATTTTTGGTAGTAAAATACAAATAAAGAAAAGTCAATGCCCAATAAGCCCTTTAACAAAGCAAACAATTCAGCTTTTTATGACATTAGCAAATAATAAAGAAAAGATCTGACATTTACACTTGATGAAATTTTATGCTATAACAGAGAGAAGAAAATGGAATGGAAATCACACATGATAAAACCTGTCCATGAAATGCAGACAGGTCTTAAAAATAACCACTGCTAAATATTTTGGGAGTTCTCTTACTTTATTAAGGACCATATTTTACTGGAAAAATCTGCCCTTAAAAATCAGTTCTTCAACACATGCAAATACTCTATGTGGTTAGAGTCATTCTGGTAAATTAATAATAATGAGGGACTTGAGGGAATTTATTAATGTAAAGAAGAAGGCAATGTAACATGGTATAGAAATATTCAGAGTCGTTTGTAGGAATTAGAATTGATTTGATAAAGTAGTCACAAGAAATGGATTTAGTTTTCCTGAAAACTTCTGGTAAATGTTCTTGGAATTTGCATTTAATCAACTTGGGTTTGAATTCAAAGTATCTTATATTTATAGTTGGTCTAGATTTTCAACTCATGTGCCCATGGCTGTATTTTCTGATGTTAGAATATTACATGTGTTGCTAGGAGCATTTATGCATATTAACTTATTGCAGTGAAATTTATTTGTAGTTAATTCACCCTTTTCCGTAGATGAGATCACTCATGTGCATAAAAATAGCACACACTAGACCTACACCTGAGGTGAGCAGCTACTAGCACCTTCATTATCTAATAAACTACATGGATTAAATATTAGATGTATTTGACCAGACTTTGAAAGCACAGTTCAGGCTGGCTTTCCTCACCTACTTTGTTAGCATCATGATGACACTGAGCTGCAGAATCAGGTATCCAGTTCATATACAAAGCAGTGCCCTGAATGCTAAAGGAAGAAGTATCATGAATCAGAGCTCTTCTGATCAACTCATTAGTCTAAAATTAAATACATATATATACAAAAGACAATAAACCAAAAATTCAGTGTCTGAATACGAAAGAATAAACTAAAAGAACATTCTGGATTTCATGGGCTTGCTTTACTTCTGATATGTCACAAAAATAAACTCCACAATAATTGTGTATGCATAAGGCCATTCTGAATAAATTGCCATTTTAAGAAAGCATTTTTAGAATTATGTCACTCACTCCTGTGGGAAAAGTTATCTTTTGAAAACTTCACCTTCAATGTTATACCCAGCAGAACTTAGTCCTTAATAGAAATGATGCATGAATTTTTCTTTTTTCTTTGTATCTGCATATTAGCAAGGGATTTCAATAGGGACATAAAAGACTGAAATACGACTGATGTTATAGATGGGGAAAAAAAAGACAGAAAATCCTCATTGCAAAGCTAAATTTACTCTAAAAGTGTTTTCTTACAGTACAAAAGTAACAAATAAGCAAAAAAATTAGTGAAGCATGGAATGTATAGAATTTCACAAAGCTGTAATGAGTAAGTTATAAACAAGTAAATGTGATCGTGTTTTAAAAAATGGCATACAAGAAAGTAGGGGAGGCAGAAGGGTCAGAGATTGTGATTTACACTGTAGCTCTCACTGAGATTTTGGTCTTCTGGATGCTGGGTCCCTGACAGGTTTTTGAGGCATGCACACAATGCTTGGCCAAGAAACTTGGGTACAACCACAGAGAAGAATCAGGAGCTCCTGGCTCTTAACTTTCAGTCCTGAGACTTGCTCTTTCAGTTGTGTTGGACAACTTATAGCTACCCAGAGGCATTTTTCTTGTTGTAAGTGTGAACTCAGTAATAGGTTATTTAATGACCTCTAAAGAGATTGGATGGTATTGTTTAACCGATGACCATTAAACTTCTTTAAAATAAAGCATTTGGTGTAACTTTTAATTGTCATTATTAGGATAGAGCAGGAGAGTATTTAGACCACTATTTTTTCAGATGTTTCCTTATAACAAAAGGAAGACCTCCTGAAAGGTTACTTTAAATACTGTATTTATGTTAAAAAAAGAAGAGAACATTTTTACAAGAAGTTAAACAGCAGGTTTCAGCTGTATCATTCTCTTTAAATGATCGATTATAATAGGAGACAAAACAAGAAAGGTACCCTCAGAAGTGGTACCACACTATTTTCATGTTGATTGCAATAAGTGCCGGGAGTAGAGTGCATTCTGTGTAAAATCAATGTCTGTGAGAAAAAAAAATATAAAAGGAAAAAAAGCAGCACAAAGACTTTGGGATTTATCCTTTAAATGCCTCTTGGGGAACAAAGCCATGCCCAGCAAGGGCAGGAGCAGAGGCCAGGAGGAAGGAGGTGGACAATGGAAAGGCTATCGCAGGGTGAAGGGGGTAACGCAACAGGAAGAGCATCAGGAGGGAACATCTTCATTAATTTTATCATGTATTTACTTTCCTAGATCTTCTTGTGTGTTCACTCAGCCTTGATCCCATTCTGTGATATCCTTGCAAATTTATAGTAAACATCTCCCTTCAGGATGGTGAAAAAGAGATAAGCCTGAACTCTGGGAGATAGAGAAAGGGGAGAGGAAGAAGAAAAGGAAAAAAAAAACCTAAACCAACCAACCAACCACCACCAACAAAAAAAAACCAATCCAAAACCAAAAACCCCAAAACACCCAAACCCAACCACCAAGGAAAAGAAAAACAAAAAAAACCCAACCGACAAGACAAAGGGAAGAAAGGAAATCTCTGTACAAATCTCTCATCACTGGTACTGTCTGATAGCACCTGAAACGGGTAGTCACAAAACCCAGATATAATATAACCAAATTACTCCAATATACTTTCACTAGAGAAATCTTTTTCCCTTTCTTCTTCAGAAAAAACCTCTCCTCAGAATAATTATTAAGGCAGGCCTAGGGAACTGTGTTCATTTCAGAGCTTTCATTTTTAGCAAGGCTGTTTAATATTTATATAAAGCTCACGTTAAGTTTATGCACCTGTCAAAACACTAAATTATATGATAGGGATTGCAAAATGAGCTATTTATCAGACAGATGTCTCTGTCGAACCTGGATCACGTAGGTACAGAGGGGCAGATCCCTCCTGCTACAGAGTCATGGTGCGTTATTTGCCACGACCTGCCGGGAGGGGATGTTTAACCTGCTGGCTCCGAAAGCTGTGTGGGGCGAATGAGCTCTGCCAAAAAATGACCTTTTCACCACAGGAGATATAACACTAATAACTTTTGCTCGAATAAAGTCTTGAGAAGCACAAGCTACTATTCTGATGTACCTTCAGGTTTCCTACAACATTTTTCAAAAGCTGCTTTGGTTTGGCGTTGGGTGGCTGCTTGCTCCAGCTGCGGCCTTGGGAGTGAAAAAATAAGGTGAGGATATATTTTAAGTGGCAGACAGATGTTCTTACAAAATCATTCTATAATCAACAGCATTGTAGAATAATGCTTAGAGGTGTTAACGTCTAACCTCAGCCAGCTGTAAATTGTAAGTGAAATGGGCTGTGTGTTACTGCCGGGAATAGGTCAGGGTGTCAGGAGCCCAAGGAAAGAGGCAGAGCTCGAGTGAAAGGTCGAGGCAGGAGAGGATGCAAAGGTGACATGTTGAGTAACACAGGGCATTACTAATACCACAACCCACAGGAAGTTTAAGCAGTTTGTTCTAACTGTCTCCAGATGTGTCTGAATTTCTGCCTTGGTTTGCTGGGTTTCCACAGGATATCCATTTGCCTTGGAGCACCTCAGCTGCCTGTGCCTCTGAGCTGTGCCACTCAAGGCACAGGTACAAGACAACGTCTTATGTTCATCTTTAATGAACAGTTCCATTGCGTCAGATATCCTTGCATGTACAACCCTGGATGTGTATTAAAAAAACACGTATGCTGGTCCTGGACCAGATCCAAGCATCTAAGGGTTTCTGGCAACTAGGAAACATAGCACCTTCCCTCCAGCAAGAATTCTTTTATGGTATCTCAAAGAAAAATTCAATGTCTCTATGTCCAAACTAATCTTGTGCTGCTTTTTTTTTTTTTTTTTTTAAATGTATTTATTTATGAAGAATAAGCTGTATGGGCTTCACTCTGCTTTGGAGAGAAATTCTTTGTAAATACAACTAAGACTCTCTAATCCCTGTTATAATAAACTCCACTGATCTGAACAGGTGTATATCACAGTTGCTGTTTTTCAGCAGCACAGCACTTCCTGCATGATCCATGGAGCAAAATTTCTCACACTGTGAGAAAAACAGAAAAAAACAGGTAAAATAACCAAATTCCTCCCTTAAATGCAAATATGTCCCAGTTTGCTACTAAGCTCCCTTGAATGTCCGTGCACTCAGAAACCAAGAAGGAAACCAGCAGCCACCGTCTGGCTGGCAAATCACCATGCATATTATCCAAAAAGAATGGCTAAAATCTGGTAAATGGATATTTGGAAGTGTTTTTTAACAAGTTAAATTAAAAAACTATTAGGGAATTTTGCACAAATTATTGACGTGTATTAGTATAATAGAAAAAGTATACTGAATACCACTTGTGTGTACTGCATATCTGTACTTATTCCAGTTACCTAATGCATATATTAAGTACACTGGGGAGAGAAATAGTTTTTTATTCAGTTTGCATTTGTTTTCATTCTGTGTGATGGATTATGAATTACCATGCTACTGATATACCTATGCAAAAATACAATGCAGTAGATGTCTAATTATGACCTGAAGTGAGAATGAATTATAACTCCTCTTGATACTTCTTATGATTTGCTGCATTATAAATAACAGTGATTTATTATTGTTTCACCTACTGCTCTGCTAGTGATGGATCATAATAGTAGATCATCATAATTTTGAAATCAGAACAGAGCTGTTTTTTCTTGCATATAATTCAATTTTAACTCCACTACTGAGGTTGTTGAGTATCACAATCCATCTAGTTTATGTTATGTTTTATTAGAAGGAAGATACGTTAATATATTTGGTAGCTGTTCATTACTAACATCTGTTTATTAGACTTCTCTATGAAGCTGTCCAACATACCTTTTGATATTCTCATTGCACTTTCAACATGACCCACATGGCAACTACCATGAAAAACAGATAATCAAGGACCAGTATTGAAAAGGAAGACTTCCTCTTCCAGTGTGTGCTATATATTTAAAGAAAAATTGCTGTGAATTTTCAGATCAGTATGTTCTTAGTGCCACAGTATTCAGTGTTTCATTAAAGCTGCCTTTTATGCATTTGGTCCCTGGTAGTGCATTTTATTCTGCTATTCCATATATTTCAGAGGAAGGCGAGGACCTTCCTCTGCGTGTGGGTGTTTTTCTGTGCTCACCTCTGCAGTGGGAAGCCTCTCATGAAGCAGGAGCATCCCTGCCAGAAACTCAGCCCGCGGTAGCTGCGTGAAGCCTGAAGTAATTCCGACCTAAAGTAATACATTTATATGCAACAGGTTCACAAAGTATTTCCTTCAGAAGACTCCGTGTCTCCACTGCTCCTTGCTGCCACCGGATTCCCCACACACGGCTGTCATCACGCTCTGCTTTCTTTTTGATGCCGCAGCAACCTGCACTCCCCTTCCTGCTAAGGGCCCTGGCATGTCACCGTGGCAGATGCTACGTAGCTAATGAGTGGCTGCAGCAAGACTCTCACTGGCAGCTAATAAAAACTTTGTGTTTGCAATGAGGTCCCTTCCCCAGGGAGAAAACAGCCTTCTCCAGCTTCACTGATAGCAAGAGGAGGAGCTGAGGGATCTTTCCGTGGAACAGATCAGTCGCCACTGGCCATCACTGTGTTTGCTGTGCACAAAACCCTCATTGCTAACAGTGATGGACTCACCAGTGGTAGCCCCTGTCTAGAAATACAAGGCTGTGTCTTTTGAAAATCTGTTTCATTTTAGTAATCTTATGAATTTAGTCTATGGCTGTGTCCAAAAACCTCCAGCTGCTTCTGCAGCTTCCTTTGAAGTGGACTGTGCCAGAGCAACTCCCTAGAAAATAGCTGGCGGATTAATGCAGACTGGTTGGCAGAGCTGTGGAGCTGGTCACTTTGACTCTGCGGAGAGCAGAGAAGCTGCTGTGGACATCTGTACCGTGGCTCTGGCTGCCAAACATCAATGGCAAAAGCATGAAGCAAGACCTGGAGAAGCAGGTGTGACAGTCTGCAGGACAACGGAGGTGGTGCTTCTCCATCTTCGCCGAAGTACTAAGCCTCAGCTGATGTTACGGGCTTGAGGAAGAAGGAGAGAGATAGAGACAGCCCAAAACATACAGTGGGAACATTATCAAAAACTGCCCTTGATGGCTTAATCTTTATTTTTAAAGTCTATGAATGATTCATTGAACCTCAGATAAATTACTTCAGTAGTTAATTATTATCTTAATTAAAAAAAAAAGTTTAGGCTATCTCTGGCTTAAAAATTAAGATTTTGATAGTTACCTTCTTTCTGTACCCTGTGTTTGCCCATGAGCAGGCAGGATGGGTTTGCTTGTTTGTTTGAAATGATTTCTGTGAGCATACTGCAGTCCATAAATTGTTTTCAAATTATTTTCTGGCTGTTTGCATTTTGAAACTGGAGTTATTCTGTCTGGACATAACACCACCTACAATTACCCTGACAGCCTATGTGGAGTAGTTACTTTTTAAATTTGGGCAAATGAATATTTATGATGCAAAGTAGATTTCCTCTGAATACTCTGCAACATCAGTTCAAAATATATTTCATGACTGGGTCTGACATTAACTTGTAAATATATGGAAAACAGGCACAAATGGAGTAATTGTGTGGCTGCATTCACTCAGGCCCTTTTGTAACAGAGAGTTTCTGTCATGTACCAGCTATTGGGAGATTCCTTGAAAAGGGATGGATAGTGTCAGACCTGCTCCTCAGAAACTAGCCAATGAGGTCCACTGCAAACCTGCAGCGAGAACTGATGCTAAATTGCTTCTTTTTGAGAATCTGACAAAAGGAGGCGAGAATGGAGTAGGACAGGGTTGTCTTAGCTTCATCTCAAGGCAACTCCTTTTAATCACACCTGACTAAAATATTAGGGTAAAAGAAAGTAGCTTGCCTTACGGTTTTCCGGTTTATGTGCTCTGTAGATAATGAGATATCAGACTTTAGAGCTATCTTTGGTGTATTCCACAACTGCTAATGTCATTAAACGGACATGACAAGGGATTACGTTAACTAGTCAACATAGTTTCACTTTTTCTTTCTCATTGTTATTTTTCTTAGACTTCTAATCCTTTGTATAGGAAAGCCAATGCATAGGAAGTTGTATATCCATTTCTTGTTTATTGAAGAACAAATAAATATGGTCATCTGAAAACTTTCACAAATGCCAAACTTGAATGGAGCTCAGAAATCTGGGAAGAAATTAATAAGTAAAAAGAAAATGAAAAAATAGAAAACCCTGGAAGCACAACTGAAATGTGTATATATACGGTTTTAAAGCTCCTACTTTACAACTGAATAAATAACTCCTTGAGCAATAATTTATTTGCATCCTGTTAATTAGCAGCATAATTAATTTTTGTAGATTATAAATAATGGTGCACAAAATGTCATTCCCAGCAGATCAAATGGAAATAATATAAACATTCTTAAAAAACCAAGAATAGCTTGCAATGAAACTGATTTAAATTAGTTATGATTTTTTGTGATGTCTTGTACTAACGAAAACTATAAATTTGTGTCTGAAGTTAGTAATTTATTGGTAAAATGCAAGGGTTCATTAATCATTCTACTTTCTCTTACACTTGGCACATATGGAAGGAAAATCTCTATGTTTATCACTGCTTCAAATAAACAGTAGCATAAGTAGATTATTCCCAAAAGAAAGATTTTTCCCACACCCTAATCTCAGAGCAATCATTCACTGATGTAAATGAGCAGTTACTTTAACTGCTAAGAAGGGATGTTAATTAGCTAAGGAAAACTAGGAAAGAGTATTTAATTTAAAAAAAAAAAATCCTGCTATTTTATTTCTAATGTAATATTTACTTTCAGTTTGCTTGGATGCTGTCTTTGTGACAATGTCATACTTAGGTGTGTCTTCTCAGAAGGATGAGTTCTTACAGACTTCTCTACCCTGAGGGTTTGGTTTTGTAGCCTCCCCTCAACTGTTGTTACACTTCTCAGTTCCCAGTTAATTTAGGTATGTACTGGAGTAAAAATGGGAATGAACGTAAGGCTGCTTTGCTCTCTGCAAGCAGGGAAGGTGGATCTGGGTCTGTCTGGACTCTAAACACTTTAAAACATGTAAATGTTTATTTTTTCTACAGATGTTTCATGCCTCCAGGTCCAAATAGCTCCTAACAAGCTATGTGCCTTAGAAAGAAGCATCTTTTAACTTCTGATGCAAAACAGTATCAGCAGCATGTAATGCACAAATAACATCAGAGGCTTGTAGATAAGGTTGGGTCTCTGGCTGAAGCAAACCAAAGCTGCTATGAAGTCAGATTATTTAGATTTATTAGATCTTCTCTGATGAAGTCTCTCAGCATCCTGAGTGATGTCTTGCAGGCTTGTCCAGGAAAGATGCTCTGTTTGTTCTCCATCAGATCCTAGCAGCCCCCTCTGATGACATGGTCAGCAGTGGGGATAGTAAGGTGACACTCAGGAGACGTAAGGAAGGAGGATTTTGTCCCCTAGACATGGGAATCTTTGTTCCTATGGTCTACCCTGGGCCCAGACCTGTTCCTATTCCACACCCCAGCAATGCTGAGGAGAGAAGATTGGGATTATGGTCACCCCTGGCATGGGATTGGTCTTTGTGTTAATCCCTGGACAAGCACATCTGGATGTAACTAAAATAGCTGTAGAAGGGCTTCTGCCATTAGATTTCTGTCATTTCTGGTCAGCCATAAGGGTAGGTTTTTGTGCTTGAAGCATCACTCCACCACAACTCTGCAGAGCTAACCGTTCTGCTGCAGCTACAGAGTCATGCTGGCGTAGAACTGGCGCTGCGTCCTGGAGACACAGGTCGTCTTATTTTTTGCTAACTGTTGCCTTACTGTGAGGTTCTGATTGCAGACATCATATGAAAGGGGAGATTAATTAACACTACATAAGGGTAACCAAACATTTTCATGGATTACAAATTTGGTTTAAAGCATTTTGATTCCATTTTACTCACTTTGTTCTGCCCTCTGATGCGCCAGTGTTGAGGGATGTAAGGAAGGGTCTTTTAAAGGAAAATATATGGACATTGTCAATAGTCAGCTAATGGCTGCAGGCAAGCTTTCAAATTTTAAATTTATGTATTTATTCCATTAAAAATGAAATGATTCTACAGAGGGGAGAGGCACTGTGCAACACCAGCACTATTACCAAACGGATGGAACGTATTGGATATGGATGAAATTCTTACATGCCATCTTCTTCTTTCATCCCTGCCTCTAATTCCAGCAGACAAACAATGCTTTATAGAGCTGACCTCATCTAAGATATTTCTTATTTCCTCTTGATAAATTGTATCCCCTTTACATGGTCTTTTGCAAGTACAAAAATCTCAACCTCTCATACATTGTTCTGCAAAAATCCTTCCACCTCATTTTTTACTGTAATTCTTCAACTAGAATTTTAATATATTATTTAAAGACATTTTCAGGAGGGTTGGCAAATACAAGGTTCTACCAGTCTAGGTGTTAGAGATTTTGCTGATATTTCTAGAAGGCTGCAAAAACTGTGTGAATGGTAGAAGCACAGCTGAATGGTGTTGAGTCCAAGAGAATACATTGAACATATTCCTGAGTACAGAGATTAAAAGTCGAGCACATGGATAGTGTTTGGATTTGTCTTCATTTTGTCTGTGAGCTGTGATTCACCAGTTTGGCATTCTGTTGAGTAGCCGAGCATCATTGTGGTCCTTTGATGTATTCTCCATTAAAATGCATGTGCTGTACTTTTGGAGGATTGATGAGAGGTAGAAAAATTGAAGATGTAGTAGAAAGAAAACAGAATAAGAAAGAATTCTCATAGGCTACCTAGACACAATTCATGACAACATGTGAATAAATGCTTCATGTACCTATGGCTAGACGAACAACACTGAGAGACTTCAGTGCTCTGCTTCATTTTGTCTACAAAATTACTAGCATAGAAAATTGTTCTAAACAAGACACATTCTGAAATAATGCTTGTGTGTTCAAAGCACAGTATTTGGACATCTGTGATTATGGGTTCTGTTCTGAACTCTGCCACAGGCTTTTTTTAAGATTTAAAAAATCTTTCAAAAAACTGCCCATGTCTCTCGTTCTCTATTTGTAAGGCGAGAATAAAAATATGAGTCTGATTAGGATGTTGTTAATTACAATTTGTGAAATGCTTTGAGGTCCTCTGAGAAAAGCACTAAAGGTATGAAAAGAAGTATTATTTAATAAAGATTTAATGAATAAATAGCCATGAGGCCTAAATACACTGACACTAAGGATTAATTGTTTTATGAAGATACCTTCACCTACTCTAGTATGACTGCTATGAAAACTCGAAAGAAAAGGCTTGAAGTTGAGAAAGCATCTGAACAGTTTGTGGTTTAGTGCAAGTATTATTTTAAATCCTGACCTCCAGATGCAATCTGCCATTGGATAGACGCACGGGTTTATATAGGAATATACAGAAATAATTGAGAAAGGGAGGAATCAGGGCTATATGATTGAAAGCATGAAAGGCTCCCAAAGCCTTTCATGTTATCATCTTTGAATAGTGCTTTGGTCTTTTGTTCCCCTTATGATAGATGATGCTTTAGTGTTGCAGTGACAGTGAAGCTCCTACTCTAAATTGTGGGGAAAAAAAGTTAACGAAGATTAAATATATGTTCACTTACCCACAAAATCTTTTTATAAAGCTAGTTAATTCCTATAGTCTTTTCATCTGTTAGTTATGACACTATATACTCATGTACGACTGCTTTCCCTCATGTCACAGTTAAATATAATGAGCTGTGTACTACAGCAAGAAATATTAAATTTTTTCTTTGAGGAAAAGAATTCGATTTTGAAAACATCACAAAATAACACCAGTATGAACTTGTGTTAAAATGGCAGACAGTTCTTATGGAGATCTTTGTATTGTCTCTGATTTTCTTCATTCTGAATTACAGTTATCTTTTTACTATCCTGTGCCTGACTCTACAACTTTTATTTTGAGGTTTTCCAGAAGATTTAGTGAATCCAAACTCTTATACAAGTTGAAAATGACATAATCTGGCCTTTTATTATTAAGTAAGAGGGAAAAAACCCACATGAAAATGCTGGCCTTTTCCTCTAGCATCACCTTTTTTATATAAAAACTAGATGGAAAGACTTTCTTTTTTTTTTAATGTAAGTGGAATCTGATGGGGTAATTACTGAATTGGTAATTGATATGCTGTACTGTAGAGCTTCTTGGCTTCTGCAGCTGTCTAGAGAAGCAGGACAGACCCTTTTCCTTATACTATTTGATATAATCATGGGGCTGCCACACTATCAGCTCATCCTTTTTTGCAGGGCTCAGCGAATAATATAGACCAAAAAACACATATAAAACCAAAATAGATTAATTTTGAAATGTGTGCTTCACCAAGGCGGTCCTGTAAGACATCTAGTTTCATAACGCAAGCCCTCCCTAACCCAGCCATCAAATTATCCTATAATGAAAGCTTTCTTTGCTATTTATTAAGTCACTAAATAAACAGTGACCTGCCTCCTGCAAACCTAAGAAAAAAGCTAAGTGGGGAAGTGTTGTAGGAGGTGACTCGGAGAACCTCAGGAGAAGTCCTTCAGAGGTTGCACCATATGTATCCACTCTTATGCAAACACTACAGGGCTACATTTCATTAAACAACATTGGAGAATATTCTGCATTGGTTATATTTCACTGGGCTAATCACCGCATCTGCCCAGATCTTGCAGCAAGACTGATATCAAGTTGATTCAAATGCAGGTTGTTAACAATTCTATTTTATGTGAGTTTTGCATTGATTTTACAGCCTTTCTGCTACTCCTGTTAGATGCTTTTGAGTTCTGTGGTTTTTTTCAGTCCAGTCTAGCACTTCTGAAATGCATGCTCCTAGGATAAAACGAAGGAGGGGGGATGCTGCTAAGTGCTATCAGCTGTTGTGGGTGTGTCATGTGCCCTAATCTTCAAGGACCACCAAATTAAAGTCTTTAGAAATGAGGAACTCAGCTGCAGTCTATTCCCTGATGGCAAACTGGTGTGTTCCTGTTAGTGGTTGTCACCTTTTGACCACAACGTTTAAAAATTAGAGAGAAATAGAAGAGAAGGGAGTTTAACAGCCTCATATTGGAGAAATGCTTTACAAGAATGATGAGCTTGTTTGATTTTTACATAATAAACAGCAGGTGCCACACCATATGTGTAAGCTGTGCTACTCACCATCCTGAGTTCTAGGAAAATTGTTATGCCTGGCCCCTTGTTCTGCTGAATCAGTTTAGTATAAACTTCAGGTGGATGACAACACCTCCAAAACATTTCAGATTCACTCATTACCATTGCCCAGGAGAAGGTAATATGTAATGGTAATGCATTTAAAGCAAAATACCTGGTGCTTGTGGTGCTGTTTAAATGTCTGGATGTATATTTTATTTGGTTTAAAGGCATTATATGAATTATATAACCTACTATATGAATAGCAAATTATATTTATGGAAATATTTATATTTTATATATTTTTAGAACATCTTACTTGTCATCTAAATGTAAAACAACTTCATTTTTACTGAGATGACATGGTCAGGAATGGGAGATATTGAGCAATAGAGTAGATAATGACCCACATGTAACAGTTGCTTTTAGATATACAGCCATGTTTACAGAGATTATGGGACAGCTTCATGCGCTTCAGTGCAATTTACTAAATACAATGTGGATGAAATTGCTGCTGTTGGTGCTCAGGATAGCTTTAGAAATGAGTAGCTTGGGGGGTGGGGGGGAAGCCTTATGTATTCACCTGGAACAAAAAGCATTAGTATATTTAGATGATTGTTCTCTTGAAATAATTTACAAAATTGTAGTACCTTTGACAGTGAATTTCAGTTAATTGCGTTACTATAAGAGAGCTCTTGTTTTCCAGGGAAAAAGTCTCTAATGAAGACTTACATATTTCTCTCCAATTTCTTCACACGTTCTGTCATGTCAGCAACTTTATCTCCCTTCATCACACCTTCTCCATGGCAGTACCTCCGAGTCTTTTCCACGTTGCAGCCCTGTCTTCCACTTAAGTTATTCAATGTAGTATTTTGTAATCTTTAGTATTTCATAATCTTTATCCAATAGCTCATAAATTGGTGCTTAGTTAGAGGGACAGAAGACAGCACATATCAGTACTAGTCCAGGGCTAAACATGGACGAGCACAAGCAGCCAGCAGTAATGCTGTGAGAATGTACAGGGACAAAGCCCTCTGAGCATCTCCTTCATTGAAGACAGTATTTGGCTCTGGCCTCTAACCAGCCTCTGGCTTTAACGAAATCTTCAGCAACAATCTCCGTGATAACACTGCCTATCTGTTGAGGGTAACTGGCCAGCAGACTCAAAGGGACAGAGAGAGGCACAGGCACAGAAGACTCATTTCTTTAGGAGAGAATTTTTCCTTTAGATATCTGCAATATGTTACAAATGCATGGTATGTTATCACAAAATTTCTTCCCTTCCGCCCTCAGAAAAACATGTGTGTGTGTGTACATGTGTATATGTATAAATATTGTGAAGTATTCAAGAGTCTCTGTAATACTATCCAAAGCATCAATGCATGCTGAATTTAAAATGAGATAAATGCAACTTAGCTGCTAAAAGCCTGCAATTAATTTATGAAATATTTCCTGAAATGGAAGAACACATCTTTCAGTGGAAGTTGTGAACACTTAATGGAGACAGCTAATAGGATTGGCCCAGCATAGTTGCAACTAATAGTGTGCAGTGGGATTTTCAAAAGCACTAAAGGAAAAAATACTTTAACAGAACTCCCATACTTAATCTTCTCATTGTTGCTGAGCTTCCATGGTATGAACTCCTAACTTACATTAGTATATATTCTCCTTGCTAGACTTGTATTTTCATGTTACAAAATTAGAAATTTGGGTTTGTAAAGTGTTCTTGTTTTTGATGATAGCTTCCATACGTTGTACTGTTCTATAAATGATCATAAACCTAGATTAGGCAGACACATATCAGAATATGAAATCAGAATAATTCTTCATGACATAGAACAATTAAGGTATTTATGCCACCTTAATGTAATAAGTGGTATAATCTGGTTGAACAGAAACAGGAAAAGCATTGTATTCTAGCATTCTGACAAGGAGGAGAGTGGGCCCATATGAAATCTGTTCACAGTGGCAGTTTTTACAGTATGCGTGCTTGCTAGGTAAGTAGCAGGGTCCAAATTTTATGTAAGTGTTCTATTTCATGACAATTTACTTAGTTTCCATGGAGATAATTATGTTGTCAGAAGCTAAGAGTAAAGATTTCAAGTGCAAGATAAATAGGAGGAGCACATGGACCTCTAAGCAATAAAGATGTTCTTCTTTTGCTCTGTCTTAACAAAAGGCAACTGTAATCACAGTGGTGAAAGAGTGAGCTGCTTTTGCTATAAACACTGTTAGCATTCAGGATATCAACACCCTGTATTTCATACTATGCCTCTCAATACCTTTTTCTTTATGATCGTGCTTTCAGTGGATAATAGTTTTCACCAGATACACTAGAATGGGGCCAACTCTTTAGCTAGAATAAATCAGCCCAGCTGGACTGCAGTCAATGAAACTGTGCTAAATTAAAAAGCTGAATTAAGCTGTGCTGAATTAAACCGTTTGAGAATTTGACTTCACATTGTTCACCTACCCTGACAAGTGATCAGGTCAATAATATAAACAACAAAAGACAAATACGTGATGGATTCCCCACCCAGTCCCCAAGTGGATGCTCCCTTCAACCCTCTGAGTTATTCCAAGACAAAAGTTTGGCTAAGCTTCTCACTTACCAGTTGCCCAACCAATTGCTCACCAAGGGTGCTGAGAATTCCTGTAAACTCTGTGGTGCTAAGGTTGTTTCAATCACCATTCGTGTCAATTAGTAAAGGTAGCACTTTGTTTTTCTTAATCCTTTTTTCTTTTCTCACTCTCTTTATTTTTTTCCCCTTTTCTCCAGCCATATTTTTTTTAGGTTAATGACAAGTGCTCATTAAAGAGATGGGCCTGTCATGTTTCCTAAGACTAGTTGCATTGATGGTCTGTGAAACCATTGGTTGAATTTGCTCTCAATTTTTTAACTGTTTGATTGTGGCAGTACTGGAAAAGAGTATCAGATAACACCTGAGTGCAGGCATCTCTGTATGCTAAATGATAAACTTCAGGTGAGTTGATGCATGTTTTTGGCTTTTGTATTATGGATTTCTAAGCTACTGATTGTGCTGTTTACTTGTTGGCCTTGTAAATCACATGTAACATTAAAATAACAAGGAATATCCCCACTGAGTGGGTAATAGCTCAGCTTTTTAAATTTAGAAGCTACTCAACACCACTACAAGCAAAATATTTGATACGTGTTGTTGGTTGTGGTTCTAAACATTGACAGTAGAATTCAGTTGCCTGAACACAAGTGCCCAGTGCCGGCCTGCCTCAGGGCTGATGATGAGTTTGGGAAGGTCCATGTACTTTAAACCAGCAGCCAGAGGTCAAGTGGGATGGCACTTGGTTCCTAAAATAACACTAAACACCTATGTTTAGGTAATCAAATCTCACCCTTCAGACCAAGTCCACATTGCTTCCTTATGCCAAATGTTTTTCTTTCCTTATTGTCTTATGAAATATGTAAACACTGTTTAAAGAAAAAAACCTTTAAACTCTACTTTGGGTGTGAGAGAAAGATCTCGCAGAAGATCATAATGTAAAGAAGCTGTTCTCAGTGGGAGATAATTTTTACATATATGATCTATACTGTACCCATACAGTTTATATTTTCTATATAATGCTTAGTTATGCATTAAATACGTTAGTTATAGAATAATGCCTTCTAATATTTATGAAGCTTTCTGTAAGGAGAATTATATGCATCGTATATGTAGCATACTTTATATACTTAGATTACAAATATATGTTGGAACTCTGCCTTTTATTAATTCAATGGCAGTGTCTCAGTTGTGTTCTTTGTTCAGCACTGACAAAAGCTTCTGTAACTTAAAACGTCTGACAGAGTTCTGGTTTTCTTTCTGTGGTTTCATGTTACTTGAGTGAGAAAGATGCTCTGGACAGTGCTGCTCTGCAAGCTCAAGCTCTCCGCAGGAGCCCCAGCCATGGGGGGCTGCCACACTCTCCAGCTATACTGGAGCCCAGCCTCAGCGAGCTGTGTCCACATCTTCCTCCTTCAGATCAAAAGTCCACCCCCCTTCATGTTATTCTCTCATTCTGCCACCTGCTTTTAATCTGTGAGTGAGGCTTATTGCTCTCGTTGTTCTCTCATCTGCTTATTTTGTCTTATTAGCTTCTGAAGTATATGGTAATTAGAATGAGAGGCTAGCAACATAACAATAAGCAGAAAATTCCTTCCCATTGCCTTTTTTAACTCCTAAATGTTTCTCATACCCTCTTTTCACTGTGGATGTCTCCTTCTTTGTTGTTTTCTTCAATATTATGTCTTGATTCTAGCCTTTGGGCTGGGATCTTGCTGTTTCCATCCTACAGTGATTTTTTTTTTTTCCAAAAGAATACACATTTAAGAAACTTTTCTGTTTTCTTTGCAAACTAGGCTCAAACAGTGAGTCAGAACTGAACACTGAGCTGTCTGAGTTATATCTGTCAACCAGTACTGCAGTGGAATCTCATACCATTTAAAGGAATTCTGATTTCCTCTCCAGAAGTTACTTATGCTGTAAAATTCAACTTGGGAATGTTCAAGAATGTATGAACAGTGTGAATTTTTGAATAGTGTATTTCTAAAAATATTGTTTTCCTACTGTGGTGAGATTTTAATATATGTATTTCCAAAGTTACCAACTAGTCTGTGTGGGGTTATTGAAACCTGGTCTTCTACAAACCATAGATGCTAAACATAAAGGCCTACCCCTGTGGAAATCCATAAAACTTACCTTATCCTTCTAAATTTCCAGTGGGGTTTTCAGTGCTTGCCATGTAAGAAAAGAACAAAGGTCTCAGCTGGATTTCTTTGTCTTTGAATTTTAACATGAAGTCAGGCATATCCCATAGAGACACTTGTGTACCGTAGGGTGACATGAACTGCTCGATCTGTTAACGAAGGAGGATGGTGGCTCTGAGGGTTCAAGTCATTGTTTAGATGATAAAGCACAAGGATATGAGTAGCAGATGCACTCACTTTCTGCTTGCTGAACATGTGATTATATCATGGAGTAGCACAACTGTCGTGCAGGCAGCAATGCCTTGTTAAAGGAGAAAGATCCTGTAAGTTGTACTGCGGTCCATTCGCAGTGCTGAGGGGAAACCTGTGACACGTCAACCCTTGCCCAGACTTTGTATTTCAGACAGTTATTTTTACTACTTCTGCAAGGAGTACGTGAAATGGATACTGCATACAAAATCTATATATCCTAAAAATCAATGTATTTCTCAGATTGTAAGAATCTGAAATTTTATTCATATGTATCACAAATGACAAGAGCCCAGGAGCTGCTAGGCATCAGTATCATGAAGAAGGTAGACAGAGATGCATCCACCACTAACCTAAAACCAGAAGCTATTGTAGGAGCCTTATTTTCTTCTTTAAAAGGCCAGAAAGACAAATTTGGCCATTCACTTCTCTGCCTTAGTGACTCCTTGGCATTTAAAGATCCAGTGTCCCTTCCAAGCTTTGATGCTGATACTGTTGCAAGCTAAAATTCTCTGATGGTGCTCGCTGTTCTGTCTGCTATTGCTAGATAGGGATATCTAGCAGACCTTCAGGTTATTTAATCCTGTTGAATGACACTGTGAGATGTAATAATTGATTTATTCAATGATCTCTAGCTTGAATTTATACCATCTACCAAAGGACTCCTGCGTCCTAACACTTGTATTGAGAGAATTTCAAAAGGCTCATAGGGGATGGCAATAACTCAGACTGTATCAAAAGACAGTTTCTGTGCCTGGGAGTCTGCAATAGTTAGCAAAATGCTTCAGTGTCCTTAGAGGTCAAATTAACCACAGCGTGTTGTATAGCTGCTGCTAGTTTGGTTGCAAATCAAATACCCTTCCTTTGGTAGAGCTTCCGAATGGAGCATTTTGTGAGAGCGTTCCTTGACGCCCCCTGGTAAAGACAATGATTTTAAAAATAAATCTTTTTGATAGGGTTTGACCTTTCATGGCAAGAATGTGTTAATGGTAGTTCTTCCCTTTAGCAACTTATTATGGAAAGATACGCTTAGAAGCTGTTCTTTGCCTTGCCACAGCTATTTTATTTATCAATAAAAATTCAATGGACTATGTTAAGTTTGCAGTGGGAGTGTGGAGGAGAGGAGCAGATTTAATGTCAGTACTTGAATCATTAGGATTATATTTTTCCTTGGCCATTATTTTTCTTAAAACAGAAGCCAACAATAACAATAGACCAGTTACAAACAGAAAATATATGAAGCAATGTCAAGCCTTGTCATTCTTACCAGCACTAGCAGGGTTAGGCTTTCAGATCCTGGTGCTGTTTTCTCTCAGCACCCTGACTTCTCTGTCCACACACTGGAAACAAAAGGATTTTTTTTTCTTTTTTAAATTTTGGATGCTGAGGAATTGTGCCAGGTTGAGCTGGCAAAGAGATAAGTGCCACAGCAGGGAGCAAGATTCATAAATGATGAAGACACAATCTCTTAAACTCCCTGGCTCACAGGTGTTTTGTTATTAATGAAGCTGAAAAAGATGCTCCGAATTATGTCTCCTCCTTGACACGAGTGCTTTGGCAGCCCTTTGTGACTGAAAGCTCCTGCTCTTGCAGGTGTGCAGGATCAGCTTGCAAGCCAGAATGGGGAAACGAAAGAGAGAGAAAAATATTCACATACTCAAGGGATCTTATGGGTGGAAGAAGGAGAAAGCAGGAAAAGAAAGAAAGACAGACAGAAAAAAAAAAAAGTCAGTGCATTGTGAAATGTATTCTGTCAATATATGGGAAAAGAGATAACTACAAACTTCATCTCCATGAATCTTATTTATTCCTCCAGCCCACATACACCTGGCAGCAAAGAGAATTGTAATCTGGTCTGTAACCCTACACCGACATCCTTTTTAAATTCTGAAGCAGAGCAACCTAGAGGCTAAAAAGGATTTATAAAGTTTTGCAAGCTTCTTTCCAAAAAAACAACAGTGATGACACCAAAGCTTTGGAACAACAGAAAAATTTTTATTTTTTTCAGTTTTTTTCACATTTTATCCTCTGTGTGTTAAGACCTGACTTATGGAAAATAATTATATTATGCTGGGTTTTACTGTCTTGTTATGGAAGAATGAAGTTCATTTTTGCCTTTTATTGGCACCATCTGTTTCTTTTCTGGCAAGTATCTGAGAGAGCATCATACGGTAGCATTGTACATGGGGGCTGGTCCTGAGGTATTCAGGTTGTACTGAATTCTGTCTTTCCTTATTGGTCCTCCTTTTGCATAGTCTGCCAAAACAAAAGCCACACCTCCCCACCCCAAAAGCCACAAGTCACATTTTCTATTGAGAGGTATAGCAAATAGTTACCCATTAGAAATAATATGTTTGGGAAGAATTTCACTAGATTCTTCTCACTTTCATCTTTCTAAAACAAAATACCAGCGAGCGATGCCCTTCCCTCTATAACCCATGGACCATGGTGCAGAGCTGCATGGGCAGGGTGACCGCCTAGGTCAGTGGTGCAGGGAGATGTGCTATAGTTATGAGGTTATTTAGAATTTTGACATTGACTTCATTTTCAGACACCACCTTATCCTTAGATACTTGTTTTGAGTCTGTGGGTTGACTCGTTACCTGGCAGTACCTACTGATTTCTGCTAACTGCAAAGGGAGCCTAAAGAATGAAGTTAGGCAAGATGTATCCCACTACTGTTATGTGCAAAAGCAATTCCAGGTATTGATATAACAATATAGCTTCATTTTAATATTTGTTGCAGTCCAAAAAAAAAAAAGTCAAAAAAAGTCTACCCTTTCCTAAATGCTTTTATAGAGATTGTTTATTTGAGATTTGGGGGATCTAGTTTGATGTCAAAGTTGAGCCTACAGAGATCCTCAATGTTTATTAAAGGTCTCACATCAGAAGCAAAATAAAAATAAAGGTAATAGGAGCTTAACTTCAGAATCCATTTTATACTGTAAATAATATTCAGTGTTCTCTGTGGTTTTTGAGTCACTTGTGTGTCAATAAGGCATAGTAATCATAGATCTAACACATGGTTTAGGTTGAACATAGCTGAACCTGAGCATCAGAGAATGCTGAGACATCTATACTGGTGCTGAACAGCTCAGAAGTTTACTTAGCCCTAATGTAATGATTTATTTTTGGCTGTTTAGAGGTGGAAAACAGTATTGTTTTAATAAAATCCTACTAAAATGGTTCACAGGTTTCTGTGAAATCTGCCAGTGGTGACAGTTTGTGCAGTACAAGCATTTACTAGGTTTTCAGTAAACAGGGTCCAAATATTGTGCAAATGCTCTATTTCGTGAGAACTCAATTAGTTTCTATGGAGACAATTATGTTGTCACAAGCCGAGTGTTATGACTTCAAGTGTGAGATAAATAAGAAGAGCATGGGAACTTCTAATCAGCAAAAACGATCTATTTTTCCTTTTTAATAACAAAAAAGCAACAGCAATCCACAGCAACAAAATTAAAGTCAATGCTTTCTTAAATGTTGTCAGAGAGTAATGTATTAATATTCTGAATTCATCCTGTGACTGTGTACACCTGTCTTCTCATATTACTTCTCATGGTTCTACCGCTAAAAATTATCATTGCTTTTTAAACTGCTTATCCTGTGGTAGTGGAAAACAAAACTAGTAAAGCACATATCAGGAATGATATTTCTTCAAGGACCATGTGACAGATCAGATGACAGATTCGTGCACATTCCCCATCTAATGCCTCACGTGTGTGATGTAGCTGGGTTAGAACTATTTACTGGCATTTTAAATCTCTCTTACTTATGCATTAGAAAGTGAAATATAGCCTGCAAGCCGGATGACATACTTAGCGTTTACAAATGCTCATTGTTCTTCCAGCGTATATTTTAAAACTGCAAGAGCAAAAATTGAAGATCTGGTACTTATCTTTGCTGTAGTTCCAAACGTGTGAGCAATACTTTGTTCTAGAGGAAAAGTAAGGGGATTGTGGCCTCAGGGCTAGACGCAGCATGCACCTTTATTTCATATAGCCCAGAGTCATAGGATTCTTTTCTTGTGTCGTTATTAGATAGCTGCTAATGTGCTAAGGTCTGTTTTGTCAAAGATGTGTGAAAGGGTCCTTCACCCCAAGCAGGGATGATATCCCCCTGCTCTTTAGGTACAGTGTTATGTAGCCTGTAGGGTGTGCTATTCAAGGGGCATACACTGAGCATGAAGAAGATATGAGTCTGGTAATTAGAACTATTTTTGATTTGAGTTATGAAAGACAGAAAAGGGAAATATACATGGGGGATGAATTTTATAGATTTACTATAGATCAGCATATACCTATGTATGATTCTGCATGTTAATGTATATGCATGGAGTTTGCATCCTACGATGCGGTTTCAATATGAAACTATAGTAAAGTTAGAATATTTTCCCTTTTGGTACACACATATACAGATGCACACGTTATATATTTTTATCGAGGCTCCCTCTTTCTCTTTTATTTTGTAATTCGGTAGCACTGTCTTGGCAACACAAATGGCTGGTTTTCTTTGTTCAGCATTGACAAGAGCTTTTCCAACTTAAAAAATCTGACACAGTTCCAGCTTTTTTTTCCCTTTTCTTTCCTTTTTTTTTTTTTCCAGGGTTTCATGTTACTTGAATGAGAAGGATATATACTGGTTGAACCTTCTGTGTTCAGCTGTTAAACTGACAGCTTTTTCTTCTGCCATGAGAAGGCTTTCAGTAATTTGGATGTGGTGCCTTTTTCCTGTCACTGCCAAGAACAATGCTTCTGTTCAGGCTGACATCAGAGGTATAGAATTGCTCTGTGTTTGACCTCTGATAGCTGTGCATAATAGATCTGTGCATCACAAATACTCCACAAATAGTCTATTTGGGTGCATAGCTCAAGTCAAAACAGCAGTGTATATTACAAGGATGTGTAAGTCAGAGGGGAGAGAGTTTAGGGGGAAAAAGTCATTGCTAGACTTGCCATTCTGTATCAATGTTTACAAAGGAGTTATCTTCCTTATGCAAATGGGATATACCACATCCCTGCTCCTGCCTCAGATCTGCTTTATACTCTGAACAATAGCATTCACGACATGGGTTTCTTGGAAGTTTAGTTTCATTTACCTGCAGATGCAAGAAGGGTTTGGAAGGCAATTTGTGTTATACTTTCCATTACTGTTGGCTGAAAATGGAATATGAACTTTTTTGTATGGTTTTCTAATATTCAGTATGCAAGATAAAAAAGACAAGATGGCTCTAGCCAGTAGGTTGCAGTGAAAATTATTTGGAAGTGGAGGACAGACTGGCTCATGCTAATGCTGTTTAAAAAAAAAAAAATCTCTTTTAGTAGATGTGCCATGTTCTTTGGGCTCCTCTAAAAATCTGTCTTAGAGTCAGCTATTCTCTAATTAGAATTTCATGTGTTTTGTCCTTTTAATCACAATAGAACTAAGAAGCTTTTCTGATATACTGAAATATCAGTCTATAAATATTTTGATTATGAATAATCCTTCTCATATACCTGACAAAATTGCCTGAAATCTGTGCTTTGACTTTTTTTTTTTTTTACTGCTCTGAAAGAAACAGCTAAATCAGAAAAATGATGAAATCTGACACGTCTCTCTTTACATGTGGAGAATGAGGTGCAGGGAAATTGTTTAAGCTACTAAGGTCACTAGAAAGTCTGTGGGAAGAGAGCTGGTATATCCCTGTGCAGTACACTAAGCATGAAGTCCATATATGCTGGTGAACTTTTTAGTCTTTGTTCCTCCAAGAAGTACTAGAATTTTAAACTGAAATTGCGATGTTAAAATCTGCTTTGATATGCCTGTATGTGAGTAAATGCTCAGTGTTCATTGAGCTTATAAAATCTATGTTGAGACTGATGCCACTGTCTTCAGTGGTACTGATGTCTGAGCTGAGTAGGCTCAGTGAAGCTGAGACTTGGGGAATATGTAGTACTTTCTGCAAACACACATCAAATAATGTACTTGACCACAACACCATGTAAAGCTGGCATCAGATGTTATAGGAAGTCTGTCTCAGTGTATCCCAAATTAACTAAGGGAAGAAGAAGGCAGAAGGAAGGGAAATCCTAGAATGTTTATGTCAAGGCATCCTTCAAAATAAAGATTTTATTACTTCTGTTTAAATAATAGTTGTATATTCATACTCATTTCCTCATATTTTTAACAGTCTTGTTTATCGGCATTAGCCCCCACTATTGGCGTTGTCTCAAATTGCACCATATTGCAGCTTTGCATAATTATGCTAATTTGTGTACTGTGCAAGGTTTTATTCTTGTGATACTTCCTGTCTTTATACACATACAGTGGGTGTGTTCATATGATTATATATATCTCTAAATATAGTCATTAGTAGCAATGGGAGATTAATTCCCATTATAAGTGCCCCTTCTTTCCAGAAGGCCTTCAGATACTTTTAAAACATAAGAAAGTGGTGTCTTAGTAGTAGTGTCCCATAGAAAGCTGAATACAGAAGAGAGACAAAGCATATATAGGGCTAAGTCAAACACCACTGTGGTCCATTGTTTGCAGTAAATCCTTTTATCCAGTTTTACAAAAGAGGGAAATATGGCCCAGTAATTATAGAATCATACAATGGTTTGGGTTGGAAGGGACCTTAAAGACCATCCAGTTCCAACCCCCCTGCCATGGGCAGGGACACCTTGCACTAGACCAGGTTGCTCCAAGCCCCATCCAGCCTGGCCTGGGACACTTCCAGGGATGGGGCATCCACAGCTTCTCTGGGCAACCTGTGCCAGTGCCTCACCACCCTCTCTGTGAAGAACTTCTTCCTGATATCTAAGGTAAATCTCCCACTTTCAATTTAAACCCATTATCCCGTGTCTTGTCACTACAGACCCTTGTAAAAAGTCTTAACCTTACTGAAAATTCAGTATCTTTTAATTTATTTTTTTCTTTATAAAAAGATACATCAGTTTAATGAGCAACTGGAAGTAACTCCTAATGTAAATGTTCTTAGCAGGAGAAAAGCATTTAAATATCCATTCAAAGAAAGTAAGAAATTGAAATTAAATGCGATAAGTCTGTCATATCCTTTGGTACAATATTGGAAACATTAACACAAAGATGTAACTGGGAAGTGCCTGACTAACCTGTCTAGTAATCTGAGAACATAATTTGACCTATTATTGGCCCAATCATTTACAGAATCTAGCTCGATTAGTTATAAAAGATGTTGTATTATAATAAAAAATTTAGGGCTTTTCTTTATTTTATATGAGGTGGACGGTTATTTATGGTAAAATAAAAAAGGTAAAAGAAAGTTCATATCTACATTTGAAATGCTTGGCAGCTTAAGTATAACATTTTTCTCTGTTTCATACCGCAATTCTATTTGACATATAACATTAGTAACAATTTGCTAGTTGTTTACTGAATATTTTAAATACTTCATCAACTGACAAGCAGTTTGGAGCATTTTATGCTAATGGTAAGAAATGGTTGGAGTTGCTACTTAAACATGATTCATGGAATATATGTATGCAATATGTACCTAACTGATTTGCAGAATATCGAGCACCAGGTGTCTAATGCCAAGAGTTTCAAAACTTATGCTTGTATTTTGGAGAAACAATTTACAAATAACTGTTTCCATCTTAAATGGCTTGAGTATTTAATGGTAGTAATCCATCCATGGAGAGAAGTAAGATACATTGAAAAGCAAGTTTTACCACAGATTTATCAATATCTAATACTGGAGTTCTTAAGTAATAGTGAGATGGTATAATTCAGTGCTGTTCCACTGAGTTTTGGAATTTGGACCTGTTCCAAATTACCAAAGATGGAGATAGAAGTAGTTTAAAAAAGAATGTGAGGGAAATGTCCTCCTGATTGCCTAAGCATAGATCATCTTAGCATCATTTTCTTTTTTCATCCATGAAAATTCATCAACAGACCTAATCCTGCATTATGTACATACTTCATCTGGTTGACCAAAGGGATATTATTCCTGCAGATCTCTAAAAGCCTTCACTATTGCAGAACTTTGGAAAATACAAGACCATGGTTCACTTTCTTTTGCTTTCTCATGTTCTGTTAAAATAGCTATCTCCTCAGGAGACATGTCATGGAGTCCTGCTTTTAATGTAGCTTCCAGCAGAGATCGAGGCAGGTTATTGGATTGCATTCACACTAGAACTATTAAAAAATGGTCTGTGTTCTTCAGATCTCTGTAAGATCACTATATGTGACCATCGAACATGGCATTTTACAAGCTATAGTAAACCAGGAAATTATTTGGAAATCACTGTCTGTACACAGCTAGAGTTTGGCAATCTGCAGCTTTTTAATTTTTTTCACATGACTTGATCACAATTAAAATGCCAGCTTTTTAAGGAATGGTGCTTGGATAATTTGTGAATTGCTGCAATACTCAATGTGTGGGAAGTCACAACTGCCATCTCCACACATTGAAGTCAGGCCATATCAGAACACCCTAAAAATCACTGACTTGTCTCTATTTTCTTATAAGACATATTGTTGCATCTTGATGATTACCAGTGAGGGCATCTTAAATCTACAATATGAGAATTAGAACTTCATGTGGACCTTGCATCCAGTCAAAGACTGCAGAATATTGATTTGCAAAGGTAATTGCTACAGAATAGAAATCATGTAGAAAGGAATTTATATTGTCATAAGAAAATTTATGATCATGCTTGCCTCAACACTGCCCAACCTAAACTGTGCACTAAGACTTCTAGAAAGCCACAAGCACGTGAAGTATAAGAGGGCAGGTATTTGAAGTCGAATGAATTTGAAAAATTTGAAAAGAATTTGCCTCACTACTGCTCTGTTTTATTTTTTGTAATCTAATAAAAGAGAAAATCAGGTGAGCAGTGCAAAAATAATGCTCCCCATTGTAACCATCGCTCTTACAGCCTAGGAGGAAGAAAAGGCAGGTAACTTAGAAATACTGAATAGCTTTGTAAAGACAAGTTAGTCAAGAGCTACTGTGGGAAGAAGTAAGGTAACGCTCTTTCTTTCCATGACCATCTCTCGCCAAGAGCTACGCAATGAGAAAACTGTGATGCAGATTTTCTTGGGATAAGAACAGTAGCTATTTGTCAGTATAGAACTGGTCCAGCTCTCAAAATGTAGGTTAAATCCACAATAGGATCAACAATGGCTGTGCCTTTATGTAAAGATGAAAGAAAAAAGACATTATTTCTACCGTTGTTAGCATAAAAATGATGACTTTCTTCTGTCCTTTTCTAGAAAAAGCTGGACACTTTGAAGTCTGAACCCTGCCTTTTCATTTTGTAACTGGAGACAGAATTTCTGTTTGGTTTCTTTGGAAATGGACACTACAAAAGAACTCCTGTCATGTTGGTGTCTACCATTTTCCACTCATCACCTTACTAGTGGAGGAAACTGATGTGAATTACTCATATTAGATGGATATATTTAAGTGAAGTCCAAGACCTACTGGTTTGCTTTCATCAAATTTGCTTTCAGTTAGTCTAACCAATCCATTATTTACAAACTTGTGAACATTATATACCTACTTACATACTGAATTTATGGGTTATTTTGTAAGCAAGCTGCTTCATCAGAAGTAGACTGTGTGGTGTGGAAGCTCAGTATGATAAATTTCTTCTCTCCAAAGCTTTTGCAAAGTAGAAACCCAAGCTGATCTTCTTTATTTACAGACAGACCTTTTCAAATTAATTTTACTGTAGGAAAGCCAGATTTCTTTTAAAAGCTGGAGATTATGAACATGCCTGACCTAGACCCCTTCTGCCAGCTGGGGCAGTCAAAAGTCCGGGTTAAGTTCTTAAGGTTTTACTCAGCAGTCTGCTCTTTTTGTTTGGTTTCTTTTTTAGATGCTTTGCTGTTAATGGAGGTATGCAATTTCTGATTAATTACTGACCGGAAATATCTCCAAAGGTAATTCAGTGTTTGTATGGATGTATATGAAAGATAAATTTGCCAACTCAGTGCTTTCAAAATAATGTAGGGGGCTGGTAATCAAACTGAAACAACTGGGTGGAGAATCCAGTAAAATAAACAAAGTTTTAAAGTGGATTGAGATCTGATTTTCAAGAGATCTGAACTCTCATGTAAAGCTGCCATATTTGTTGGAAAGTGAACTCACGATACCAAGTACTTTAAAATCTATCCCCAAGCTTTTGAGTAGTTAGAGTTCAGTGCAAATAATAAGGTAAAATGTGTCTAGAAAAATAAAGTATTTTCTCAATTAAATATATATTTTTAAAAATTCTTTTGCAATACATTAGTTATTTCAGGCTGCAAAAGTGTCAGTTCATCTGGAGATTAGAATTGGAGAACTCTCATAAATCACTGGTTTGTTAAGATTAATATGGAAGAGATGTTCTACCTTGAATATAATTTGGTTTTTATTAACATGCTAGAATGTGAAATAGATTACAGCACGCAGTGAAAATACCTGACTACAGTATTCCGTGAAAAAATTGTTTTTTGAAAGCGAATTTACACATTTGGTTAGTCTGACACTTGTAATCTCTCTTTACTCACAACTGGCCACACAGAACAAAATGTCCTTGCATGTATTGTTCACATGATGTGAACTTCATCTGTTTTCAATACTATGCATGTCTCTGCAGACTGACCACTGTAACTACAATGTGTAACTCCTTTGGGCCTTTTGAACAAACATTTCACAGAATGGAAGGGGAGATAAAAGGATATGTGAGGAAAAATGGTGAGAGGGAAAAGTTTTTGTGAGAATGGGATGAGAATGCCACACACCAGCAAGGTGAAGTGTCTTGTAGAATAAAACATTTCCCATCGGAAAAAATATTGTGAGAAAATTTAAAGGTCTTACTCCATATTGCCAAATACAAACACTTTCAACTATTTCACTCATTTAGTTGTGAATTTTAAATTTGTTCTTTAATGTGACAGGTAAAAACCAAAAAAATGTGAAATCTTGTTGACCTCAATTCCCTTACTGTTTTTATCTACTTCTTGGGAAAGGATCAGTGGTCCTGGGATATGACTGTTAGGTTAAAGGAAGCCCTGCCTAGCAGCATCTGTTTTACTCCAAACACTTCTAATCCCTGCTAGAGAAAGCAATAAAGTTCTGCGCTTCAGGTCACGTACCTGAGTACTGGCAGTTCTTTTCAATATCTTAGATTAAATGAACTGTGAAATATTTGTTTTATTAGAAGAGCTTTAGTTTACTTGTGAGTTGTTTTCTAAATCATTTCTGTCCAGAGTAGCTTTGGAAATCAAGTAGTTTGTATTGAACACAGTGTTTAGAAACATTTTTAACAGTCTGATGCACAATGCTTCATTGTTCTGATTGTTAAAACATTCATAGAGCGCTATTCTCCTTTTTGGATGCATGCATAAATCTCAGGAAGGCTAATGGGAAATTGTGCACATGCAGCGACAGCACAGCTCTTCTGGCATTGCTGGTAAAGGTGTACATATGGCACAGAATTTCTTGACGAAAAATAGGTATGAAGAGTAAAGGTTTCTGGTTAAGGGGCTGGATTACGATTCACAAGGCCCACATAAACTTTTTGTTCTGCTACATGTTTGCGTGTGTCACCAATATGCAAATCACACAGGATGCTTGTGGTTGGGGTGCAGGTGCACACACAAGCTCTGTTCATGCGAACCTCAGCAGGGACCTCCTGCCGTGGGTGAGAGCAGAACAGAGGGACTCTAGGAAGCTGCTCAGGTTTAGACTAGAGCTAGTAAATCCACTACAGGAGGCATCAGTTTGAATGTCGGCTGTCTCAATAAGCTTCACATCACGTTTCATTCCTATTGCAGACATTCACAGAGACATTTATGATGGAACTGTATGAAAATTTTGCTACCAGAATGTTTTTGCTGCAGTAAAGTTTTGCATATATGCATTTGAGTCTGGAACCATGCTGGGTTTTATTTCTATGCATCTGGAAAGGCAATAAGCTATTACTGCTCTGTAGTGACTTTCTTGGATGTTTCCAGATAAGATCACCCCAAGCAGTATTCTTGTAGAGGACTTGTACCTGGAGGGGATGAAGCCCAGGCTTTGCCAGAATTTCAGCCAGAGATACTCAGTAACTGATGAGCTGTGAACTCGGGGTGTGAACTCTTGTGTGGTGAAGGTCAGTATGGATGCGGGATGCTCTCACTGGCGGAAAGAGAGCCAGCTCCTTAACACATAGAGCATGTAGACCTTCCTTCTAAAAAACCATCAATTTTGGAGTAGTGCTGGGCCCATTTTTTTCTGTTATTGCTCTCTAGGCTTGCATATGAGATCCTACGAGAGGATTTTAGTGAGGTGCTCAGTTAGAGACATATTATACCTAGACTTCTATCTTCACCTTATCTGATTTGTCAGTTGAGTTGAGAAACTTATCTAATATTTAATAGGTGCTGGGTCTAAAAAGGAATGTAGATTTGAGAAAAAGCTGAAATAACATTTATAGTGCAGCCAAAGCAATTAGAGAAGCTAGAAGAGACTGTTTCTGTCTTCTTAATCAAGAAGGATTACCTGTCTGTCCTTTGTCTATCACTTTCTAAGTTCTGTCAGAAGAAGAATATACTAAAATAGTCATTGCTCTTCACCTCCCAGTAAAACTGCAGTAGGCAAAGAAATCAGAATGAGTGGGGATTGGCCAAATAATTGTCATTGTCACAATTTTATTGTGAGCTTGTAGTAAATGGGTTTAAGGAACATGGTCTGTGAAAGAATTAGGATGGAGGGAATAATGGGAAAATATTCAGGAATATGTTATCCAGAACATTTAATGTATTCATAAATTATTCACCCCACAGAACTGCAGGTGCCTCAGGATTTTTCCATGTAATGTCAGATCCTCAGCTGGCACAAGCTGGCACTGGTGCTTTTGTTTCCATGGAATGATGCCAGTTTGAAAGGATCTGGCCCCTGTTATTATTTTCTCTTTTTTTGTTCTTATTCTTTTTCTGTTCCCAAACATCCAAATACATGTAACTCTACAGAGCAAGCTATGCTGAGTTTGGAGATGAACCTCGGGGCACTATGATAGTGCAGTCTCTTTAAGCTTTCCTTTCACAGTTTCCATGATAACATCAGTTCTTTTTTATATGTGTTGATAGTGTTGCTGCTCACAGTTACCTGCACGAGCTTTCTCTCTCTCCTCCTCTACCTGTTTGGTGTGTGTATGTTAAATGGTCAAGTTCCATTACCCTCCTATCTTCAGTTGTTATCGAGTTAATTTATGGATGAATGTAGTTAGCTTCGTATGTATTTTCAAAACAGAATAAACAGAATTGCTTCTCCTTATTTAAAATCCCATTATAGCAGCTGCACTATAAAGTGTATTTTTGTGCTGTTAAATATTTTATCTTGACCACAGCTTGCATATCAGCAAACTTGTAGCAGTATGTTGACTGTTATCTTTTGTGTACCAAAGCACAAGATAGTTTGGAATAATTAAATAATATCACTTCTCCATTATCCTTGGAGGGCTGATACTCTTTTCTTCTAAGAAGATAAAAGGTAAACATAAATTATAACAAATCAAACCGTAGGATGATAAATACTGTTGTAAGCCAGGACAATAATGTAACAAAAAATAAGATGAAATCCACCCTTTCCCACTTGTATCCATCTTCTATATTTATTTGTGCTGATACAGCTATTGAAAAGGAAGACAATGTCTGTGGCAGTGCTTTTGCAAGGCCATTACACATTCCTGAATGACACAGTCATCATTACTCTGAGCCTTATTTGCTCAAGGTTTTATAAATATAGATTGGTGTATGGGTTTAGGTGGGAAAAGTATCAAATCTAAGACAGATACATAACTCAAACCAGCTCCATTTCAGGCCATTTTTGAGATTCAGTGGCCTTTTCTTTATAAGATTTTCAGGATGGTTTCTGAGACAGAGAGTTGTGACCATGTGTTATCTGTATATTCCCCACATTTTCATTAGCATGACTGACAGTTATAGTGTCTGTAATTCTTCAAGTGAAATGAAGGCATTCCCAGGTACTACTGAAATTAAGATTTCATAGATCAGAGCAGAAAAATTTTTCCTGATAGATTCATATCTAGTGTTTTTTCCATGGCATAGATGTTTATCCGGTCGTTACTCAAGTGAACTACACAGATGAAACCCATCTTTAATTTGAGAAAAGCCTGAACATTAATAGAATAATGGGTGGAGATACAGATATGAAATCATTTGAGATGTAAAGGGTGAAGTAGTAGTAACAGATGGGAAGTCTTGAGGGAGTTAAGACTAGGATAGAGAAGTCCTTATGGCACAGATTCAGGGTAAAAAAATAGACTAAATTGAGCATAAGAAAAGGGTGTGATGAGGATCAGAAGGTATCAGAGGATGAAATTATAATTCAATCTGCTAATCTTTGCTGCAGAACTTCATGACAATAATAATTAATAGGACATATTGCTACAGCTTAATTAAAAAAAAAAACCAAACACAAAAGCATAGAAAATCCCCAATTAAAAAAAAAATTCTTGAAAATTCATGTTGGTCAGCTGTCATGCCATTTGAGAAAATATGTTTTAAATGCAACATATACTCTCTTTTTTTTTATGTTGATTATTTGAAGAGTCTGAATTAAAGGAGTCTTCAGTTACCAAACGTTCATTTGCCCTTCAGTGTTCATTGGTGAAACTGTCACCAGCACAAAGCCTTCTACCCCACTGCTGTGACTGGCTACAGATAAACTCGACTTAAAATGGACAAATAATGTTATAATTTTTTGTAAAAAATGGTGACTTACATCACCCACAGATTAGCTCAAATATTTGTGAATACTCAATTTTTCTATAGAGCATGAAATCCTCTAAAAATGAAGTTGCCGTAAATTACTTTTAGAATATTGTGGTTTGTCATTCTTATCACCATTCTGCTATTCTCTAAAGGTGCCTTTACCCATATTTGTTTACACAGAGATATTATTAAATTTTGTTTTAGGAAGCATATAATTTACAAAATCATAAAATAAAGAATCATGTAAAGATGTGAAGTAAACCAGTAAAAATCTTTATCCACGAAATGTTATTACCTGACCTGATATAAATTAAGACCAACTGCCATTTGGATAGTAATTATTTGCTATTTCGATATAAATGAGGAATTTTTTGGCATACTATATGTTGAAATAGTAATCTTTTGTTCAGTTTATTTTAAATCTTTGGATTTTAATGAACTCTATCTGTCATTTAACTGTGGCAGAGATGAACAATAGATTCCTGTATTCTTTTGGGCAGATATAAACATGTAAACAGAGTGGCCAGCACATATTTTCAAGTGTTACAGTCATAGGGAAAACTTTATGAAACATTTAGTTGTTCAACAGAGTAGCAGTGCTTAGAGGTTGACCTTGAAGTTTTTGAAATGTGAATTGATCCACTGGAACAAGTACAAAGCCAGCTTTGGTGCTAAATGTAAATTGTTAAAAATGGTGCTGCATAACATCTGCCTTGTAGTACGCCTTAATCAGCACTGTGAAAAATGAAAGTTTAACGATCTACTATAGTGGCTTCTAAGTGAAGGATAAACAAAGGATGAAAGAGTTTCCTTGCATGGTTTGTAACTGATGGCATGAAAAATGTCAAGAACCATCTGCCTCAAACTTATCCAAACTGTCATCAAGTATTCTAATCCAGTCAAAGGAGATACAACTAGAACAACCTATGTAACTTGCTGAAGGCTTATCAAAAGAGCTGTAAATAAGGAAAAAAAAAAAAAGAAAAAGAAAAAAAAGAGAAAAAAAACCCCTATCAACTGCATAACCACAGATTTCTGCCAGCTTGCCTGTGGCTTTGAAATTCAATCCCATTTCTCTAGTCTGACAAACTGTACTAAATGGTAAAATGGATTTTTATTGCTTTCAGCCATTTTCATTCCAGCTGCTATCACTAGGTAAGTACTCAGTTTTCTAATATGAGAATTATATTATATTTTATTTCGCTTTTCTCTTTTGTGTGTGTATATTGACAGCAATATGCACGAAAACCTATTTTTGCAGAGCTGGGGTGTAAATGGGAACATTTACACATCTGAGCTTAAAAAGCTGCTACTCCTTCTAACCTAGCACACAAAAGAATCCCAAATATAGCTATGTCACTGCAGAAAGCTACATTCAAGCCAACTTGCATTTGCTTTCACGACTGACAAGAAAACATGATTTTCCCAATTTAAATCTCCCACAATTAAAGCTGACCTTACTACATTACACTAAGAAATAATAAAATGACCATACATTTGCCAGTTTGATTTTCAGTAACTTATGCAATTGTCAGTAAATTAGACAGCTCTGTATTTTAGTCATAGATCTACCTTTTTGAAATGTCCCTTAATAACCAAAGAGTACAACTCTCATTGAAAGTCAATGACAAGTCTGTTGCTAAGTCAATGAATTCCTGCTCCTCATACCCAAGTGATTTCAAGGGCTGGGAGACAAATCCCAAGGCTTACTCTTACATTCTGTATTCCTATGGAGTCCCCTTGGTTTTGACTGGTTTCCAAAATGGGTGAGTTGGGGGCTTTATGTTTGTAATAGTGTTGTGAAATGTGGGGCTTAAGCTGGGCTAAAGCATGTATGGGCCCTTTGTTAAAACTTCCGCCAAAGTCATTTGTTGAGAATTGAAACTTTGGGATGTGTTGGATAATGAGGTAGGTCAGAAAAAGGAAAACAGAAAAACAAAAGCAAGGGATACAGAAGGAAAATGGAAAGGATAAGGAATTCCAAATGTACCTGGTATTTTTCACTTGCATTTAAGTATCACTTTTTTGTAACATATAGCATAATACAAACCTTCATAGAACTGGAAACTGAATTTTGGATGTGGAAGGAGAAACACACAATTTTGTAAGGTGCCGCTTAAGGTTCCCTATTGGCAGCCTGTATTGATGTATTTAATTTTCACTCAAAATTCAGAAGCCTTAGAATGCATACAAACATCCATATATTGTGTTGTTTGAAGTTGTAATTTTTTATGTGCCACCAAGCTATGATATCTTCTAATAGCTGTGTAGCGTTTAAGGGGAAAAGAAATCTTTCTATTAAATGTATCCATACTTTTCATTGGCTCTTGAGTGAATTTATACAATTGATCTTGATACATTTGTCATGGAATATTCTAGTGTACAGGTGGAAACAGATGATACAGTATTACTTTTTTTGGTGACAAAATAGTATGCAATGCATTGGAAGATTAGTTATCCATAGCAGTTATATGAAATGCAAATGTCATAACACAGATTACATTTCCATAAAACCAAAATAACACTTCAATGTATGTGATTTAGTTTTACTGTGCACATTTTTATTTAGCAGAACTGACACATTTCTTCATATTTGCATCATTTTTTTGCCTTTCACATTGAACAAAAAGGTGAAGAACTATTTCAATGTACAGTAACCATTTCAGTGCTGGCAAAGTATCTGAGATCACTTTAACCACAATAAAAAAATAATTTTTTTATTTCTCGTGCTAAAAGCAAAGGTGATAGATAGGTCAAATATTGAACATTCTCCCTGCAGTTCCACTGTGGAAATCTTGGTCATCTGAAACCCCGCTTGGAGGCAGATTTTACAGAAAAAAAGTTTGTAAGAGGGAACAGAGAAGGATGTAGTAAAGGGACAATCTTTTTTTTGCATGGTCTACTCTTTGTTATCCATCTGAATCAATTAATTAGGGTTACTGGTTATTTATAAAGATAAAAAGTTTCTTGTTCCATTCTTGGGCCTGGCCTAGCTAGAGCATTTCTCAGCCCATCTAAGTTTCAAGCATACAGGAAAGAACTAGGAAGAATAAGTTTCGAGGGAGTTAGGCATCCATCATCTTCTCTCTATCTGAACCATCCATCTGAGTTTCTCTTTCTGTATATTGTTTAGTCAGTTGGTTGTTTATTAAAAAAATAGATGTTAAATGGGACCACTCATCTTCCATGGAGCTCTGGTAGTCTACTTATTTGATTTTGCAACTTATGTTCATTATTATCCTGTGCTTGCATATGAGGATAATGAACTCATTTAACTAGGATGTCAACAGGGTACAAAAAGCACTTTTAACAAAGACTTACAACAAACTAAGCAGAAGATGAGAGCCAGCAATTAAACATAGAAGAAGCTGTTCCAGGAATGAGAAAATTCCCAGTTTGGTAGGCAAAGATCTCATCATGCTGGTTGTAGGATGTCTCAGCCTGTAAAGTATCATGTATAGCTGTTGGGATCCCTAATATGCCTTTGCTATGTTTTTGTCCACCTGTAATATAAGAAAATACCATAAATTATTATTGAATTTTTCTCTATAATCAGTGCAGGGGTATATATACCTCTGGGTTGTTAGCATCTATCTTCAGACATCCCTAGAGGGGATGCATTTCCAGTGATGAGTGGGGGAAATAGCTAACTTTATACAGCTAAAATGCAAAGAGATAAGTCCCATCCTCTGCATACTCTCTCAAAGAATTGGTAGTTATTTCCTGTGTGGCTTGTGGTGTGTGTGGTGGGTTTTTCTTAAAAAAAAAAAAAAAAAAATCTACACCTGCTTAACTTCATCCTGTTAGTATTCATATCCAGAACACTTGGCATGCACTTGCATTTAAAACTAAATTATTGTTAATAGCCTGTAACACATCAGTAGTAGCATGAAGTACTACTTTGTGAGACAACAATGGATGCTGTAAATGGAACTTGATTTTTCACAATATCTGGCTGTGGCATGAGAAAAGTGGAATCTAAACGGTCATGGTACAATAAAGCATCTGTGGACTAGCTGAGACAAAATTAGCATTTTTTGTTAAAGAATAGTGTGGTGCATAGTCTGTGAACCACTCTTGATAGCTGTATCTTTGTCACTCATAAAGCATATACAGTGCACACAGGTGGTTTCTTATTTTTCCATGGGCAGAATTGTTTGGGTTTTGTACCCAGGTATGTATCCCATGAATTCCTGGCATTCTCATGAACCAGACTAATTGTTTACTATTATTGTTTAACTGCTTTTACTGCTTGATCATATCTATTGTGTTTTGCTATAAACAGCATGTGATTTAAAGAAAAAAATAACCACTGATTTCATTCCATATTATTTTTGATGTTATTCTGTAGAGATGCTAAAAAATGCATGTTATCACTATTCACTGTTTTATGGCAATTTCACTTCCAGTAGTTAAAGATATGTCAGTGATGGCAAAACGTGTTCATGCTGTAGTAAACTGCTAGATAGCTATTTGCACTTTTGTTGTGGGTTAAGCAGCCTGGAGTCCAAACAGTGGTGTTCAGTTGGCTAGCCTCTAAACAGAGGCTTATTGCGGAAAGTTATAAATGGCAGAAGAAAACCCCCTTTCTCCGTGCTCTGTGGTTTGTGTAAGAGATCCTCAGAGGCGTGTTGGTCGTGAAGTCATTTCCATTGAGATACATGTGAATTTTAATAAAAACAGACAGACCTCTCCAACTGGGTTTTGCACGCAAAAAACACTGGATAGAAGTCAGTAAAAGAGCTGGATACTTGTGCTCAGCATGCCTGGAAATATGTTAATGCACTCATGTAAATGGACTTAATGGAGAGAATGGAAAGTGTCCAGCTACAATAGCTAACTTGATAAATCTCAGCATACTGAGCACACTGTTCAGCCTGGCTGACGTAAAAGAAGATAAATCTAGTGGGTAACTAGGATGAACAACACTACCTGGTTTTCCAAAGTAAGGCTGTGGCACACTGGCATTTGGGCTGTGCATGCCACACTGTGCATACCTCACCCTGAGAGACAATGATGCCTTTTTTTTTTTTTTTTTTAAGGCTGTGGGGCTGGTCTAATTTTGTTAGTCTCTGGTATTTTGTTGTGGGGCAGACTCGGAGGCTGCTGGATGCAGGTTGACAGCTGACGATGATGATGCTGCAGGGAGCACCACAAAATGGAGCACCCATCAGCTGGTGGACACTGCCTGTCTCGGCGTGCGCAGGCCTCGGCCTACATGGAAGCGGCCATGGCAGCAGGGCAAACCCCGCAGCAAGGCCCGTGTCCTGCCAGGCGGCTCTGGGGAGGGCACTGGGTGGGAGTGAGCCAGGTCCTGGCAGCCAGCGGGTGCTTGTCAGGCCCAGCCATTAACGGGCTGCCTCGCTCGTGTCTGTGTGAGGATGAACATAGTCGAACATCAAGGCAGGAGAAAGTGACTGACTGTTGCATTACATCTTCCTTCCAGCTGTCAATACCCATGCTTAATCGACAAGGACTTGGACAAAAGCAAGCAATAAAAAGTGAAAAAGTTATTTTATTTTGTCTTAGACACTACTGTGCTACTGAGGTACTAAAGTTCAGTTCAGCATGGGTTTGGAAACAGCTTATTTTGCAAGGAGGTAGAGAAGAAGTTGTTAGTACTGTGAGGAGCACCTACCATACTGTAACGTTTTCTTTCCCAACTAATTAGGGTTTGATGGCAACATTTACTCATATCATGTAAGGAAATAAGGAATATGGTTCCATATTCATGGTTTGTGACTTTGCTGTTGAGTCATCTTTCAGTGCACATTTTGTCTACTATAAGCTCATCGTCTTGCTGCTTTGAAGTCCCCACAGTGAAAGTGAGGTGTTCATAGAAGCTTTTTGGCTTTATGAGGCAGACTGGAGCTGATTCACATGTTAGAGCTGTTTGATCAGCTGATCCTGGAATAAAGATCTATCAGAATAAGGCCTTGGAAAAAAATTTGCCTGGCTGTGTGATCTTAGCCAAATTCATGAGTTTGAATCATGTGGCATTTGTGATCAAACACTAAACCAGAGGTGATTACTGCATGGAACCACCATCTGAAGAGTTGATCACAGCTGCACCAGATCAGCTTTGCTCCCTGCTCCCCTGTAATGATGACTCTGCCAGCCAAGCTGTTCATGCTGACTGCTGCAGTATTCCAGGTGATGGAAGACACCTGGTGTGGTTTGGGTTGTTTTTTTTTTTTGCCAGCTGATAAAAGAAGTAGTGATTTCCCACCATGCTTTCATTTCTTGTAGCAGTTGTGGTGTAGTCTTCCCAGCAGAGCCCCATTAGGATCTTGCAAACCTAACATCGGTGGATTTATACATGTTGAAGAGTTGGCCTGTGTCTAAGTTTCTGCTGTACAAGTTATTGGATCTGCTCCATGATCTTGCTAGGCACGGAGGTGAGAGTGAATAGCTTGTAGTTTCCTGGATCTTCCTTTTTTCCCTTTTTAAAGATGGCAGTTATGTTTCTCCTTTTCTAATCTGCCACGACTTTTCGAATATGATGGATAGCGGTTTAACAACTTCATCCACTAGTTCCTTCAGGACTCATGGATGTATTCCATCAGGTCCCATTAATTATATACAATGAGTTCTGCCTTCTGATGTTGTGTGGTATGTTATCTAAAAATAACCATGACTTGATCTGCAGTAGATTTTGTGGACTTGTTAAATGCTTCACCTGAGATGATGCACATCTAGATATAACAGACGCTTTTTGAATGGCTCTTTGAAGGAAATAAAACAGTGTAATAGTTTAATAATTGTTAAATGTAATAAAACTAACTGACGTCTGAAATGTTTAATGTCAGGAAAGTTCTTCTGGGTGGCTTCTTTGTGTGTGTGTGTGTTTTGTTCGGGTTTTTTTGTTGTGAGAATGTGGAGCTTTTAAAATGTGCTCAGAGCCTTGATCATCTTGTCTTCTCAAGTGTTTGTGGATAGCTTTATTATTTCCTAGGAAATCTGTGTATGCTGTTCACTGTGACGATGGAAGCTGCACCTAGGGATGAATTAGCACCTATGGTGACTTTGTTATCCATGTGACTATAATAACATCATCTTTGTTTTCAGGTTCACTTTCATTTTCTTTTCACATAAAGGTGTAGAGACACAGGAAGGATGATGTTCTTTCTTGCTTGTGTTTCTACCAGTAATGGGCCAGGTAATTGGTTTCTATGTTCTTGAAGTTATCAATAAAATTCCTAACAGTTGAGGGTAATATGAAGCATCATCTTTTGAAGCCTTTGTTGCAGGAAATTGGCTTTTTTTTTTTTTTCCTAGAAATTAGTACCAAGTTAACAACTTGACATTTTACCCTCAGTCTTCACTTGCTTGACAGTTAACATAGACTATTTATATTTCTCAGAATCCATTGACTATAAAAAGCGTATTGGGGAGGGGACTTGGAACACACAAACCAACAACACGCACCCCTCAACCCCCCTGCCCCAAAACCACAACTGAAGTACTCCATCTACTCCACCTTCAAGTTTTTTGTGAGCTTAAGATTTACTATCTGGCAATAATTCTTGCTCTGGGGGACATTATATCCGGCCTGAAATAATTTGTGAGAGAATGTTGTTAGTGAGCTCATTGGTGCTGTGATGCACAACTCCCTCATTTTGGTAGTTCACTTCATGGTCTCCATAAAGAGGTTTTCCCTTAGCAGAGCCACTTTCCCATTAAAAATTTTCAGTCAGCCCTCCTTCTTTTCCAAATGTCATCACCTGCACAAAGAATCCTTAATGACCCAAGATTATTCAGAACTTCTTTGTAGCCATGGGAACAAAGCTCCTGTGACTTAAAAAAAAAAAATCGTGAGGCTGCACTCCTTGTGGTGATGAGTGTAGATGTCAACAGTTATTGTACACAGCTGAACTCTTCCTTTTCTGTTCAACTCCATCCTTGATGTTTGGTGTTTGGGTGTGTGGTTTGGCGGTTTTTTATCTCTTTCTAGGGTTTTTTTTGAATTACCCAAATCTTTAATATGGTTTGAGTGGTGATATGCTTAGCTTCTAAGCCTCCATACTATATTCCTGAATTCTCTATCTTTGAGTTTAAGGAAGTTTATTTCTTGCTATTATATGTCAACATTGTTGACTATTGTGACTAATGCTATTAATGTTGTTACTCAGTAAAACTGTATTTCTGAAAAGAACTTTCAGGTTTGTCTATTTGTTCATGATTTTAGATAAATAATTGTTTAATAGCATGACAAATTTGGCAGAAATTCCAGCACTGAAGTGTTGAATTAAGTGTTTTTATAATGTGACTGGCATGTGATCAACCTGTCCTCTGATATTTCATTATCAAGATAATATAATGCTGTTTGTAGTTCAGAAGGCATTTTCTTTCTTATAATATGTATTTCTGTGACACATGGTACTTTGAACAAAACCTTCCATTGGTTGAGAGTACAGCATTTAGAAATGGGTTTGTTTTTTGGAGTTTTCTTTTGGTTGGTTGGTGTTGGGTTTTTTTGGTAAAATTTAAGGATATTTCAGCAGATGCTGACTACCTAATTCAGCATAGGAAAAGAAACCCTTCAATTAACTGAGATTACTGGATTTGGACAATAGCTGTGGAGGCTGACAGGCTCGAAAGTGGCAGAAGCCTTTGTATGCCACATATCAAAATATGTCAAATATGAATTGCTATGTTGGGAATACTATTGTGCTAAACAGTCTCCAGGTGTATGCTAACTAGATTTTAAAGTTAACAAGATGCCAGGATAACCTGTGGTGTATTTTGGACATACATTAGAAGGCATACTTAACTCCTAATCTATCAAAATATTTGATTTAAAAACGTGTGAAGTCTAGTTCTGCTTTAGGTTGTAGTTTAGTTAATGAAGTAGAGCAAGTAATTTCTTCAACATTTCTTCACTTTTGCTGTTTTAATGGATGTTAATGAGTGGAGTTTTTGCACCTGGTGATGATTAACTCCAAAAAGATTCTTTCTGGTGCAATATTTGAAGTTGTACTAGTACTCTGCTATTTGTCTATAATTTACTGAGCTCACAGTGGTCAGAAAATCAACCGTGTTGTATTCCAGTTCATAAAACTAAAACCTAATCAGTCCAGAGTAGTATATGGTCTTTCATTGCACAGTGTTTCTTATCTTGGTACTTCTCCTTAGAAAATTGGTTAAAAAGAGAACTGGATTCTTCCTCTTGGATGAGGTTATCCACTCAGCTTGCCAAAGGACCACTCAGTAAGGGGGGATAGAGACCAGAATTTGCCTTTGGAGTCTTTCTGCATCTTTGAAGAAGAATAAAAGCCTGGAGGAATTAAACCATTAGTGTCTTCCATTTAGTGATTTCTTTTTATTTTATTAAAAAAAATGCAAGATTTCCCCCCACCCCATCTAGGATGGAAATGAAGAGCAGCCTTCAATCTAAGAGTTGTGCTGTCCTGGAAGAATGAAAACCTGACCACTTCTAAGGAAACTGGGATTTGGTCCACTTGAGGCAAAATAAACTTCTTGCTTGTAAGCACAAGCTTCAGGTCTTCTGAGTGACTGCCAGAAGGACACAAGCATGATTTTTTTTTTTTTTCCTGAATCACATTTTTCTTGCACTGGTGTTAATTAGATACCAATTGCTATGAAGTTGGGGAGATAGCACTTTGCATACACGGTTCTTATATTAAGACTGATTACAAAAGGCACTTGAAAAAGTAAGACAAATGAAAGTATTTAAGGTCTTTAATTATCAGTAGTGAGTTGTAGGAAAAGAGTAAAAAAGGGCTGAGATGATCACTAAGGATGTTTAGGGGCTAGATGGCATTTGATCTAGAAGTGTCATATTTCACTGTGAACATAAGTCTTTCGCTATATTGGTCAGTGTAATGCTTTTCTTTCTAGGCTGGATTATGCTGACTTTCACTTCCATAGGCACAGAAAAGAAACTTGGCAGATTTTGTGTCTGCTTTCAGGAAGCTTTGTATGTTTAATAGTTAATCAATTGGATACTGCGTTCTTGTTTTGCACTTGCTTTTTTTTTTTTCTTTCTGATTTAGAAAGAAATAGTCTTACCAATTTACAAGCCTTACTTCCCTGAAGTCTATAAACATAATGATTTTCTCCTCAGAATAAAGTCAACATTGAAGTTTTGGTAACTGTGATGTATGGCTTGCAAAATTGTATGTAGTATTCTTATGACTACATGGGAAATTTTTCTCAATCATCATTCCTTTCATATTTTTCTATGTGTTTAAGTTTTTTTTTTTTTTTTTTTTAATTTCCCCTTGTGTGAAAGTCTTATGGTGTTAGTCCTAAGAGCCTGTGCCTGGTTTTCATTGTCAATCTAGATCAAGAAGGAATACAATGTACCCCAGAATTTAAAGTAGGCCTCAGTGGGCTGGTTCAAATAGGTGGAAGCCTAATGGGGTAGCCTTCTCCTTTTTTTTTTTTTTTTTCCTTTTGTTTCTTTGTTTCCACATATTCTTCTAAGCACATTTTTATTTTCTTTTAATTTGTAAAACCCTATTTCAATCTCTGTTTCTAATTTTGGATAAAAAAGCATCATCCACTTTTCAATTTTGCACAAAAGCATAAAATACTTTAAAATGCTGACAGAAAGGCTACGTATCACAGTACTTCTAGCCAACTGGAAACTCTCTAGGAATTGAGAATTGCTGGCTAGAAATGTCAAATTTTAATGTTTATCTGAACAGAGCTGTAGCTACAGATCTTTTGTGGTTCACCCTTCATGGCTTTTAGAGGTACTGTAATTACTAAGGTTCAAGAAGACCATGACATGGAGAAACTGAACTTGATTTTAAAACTTTGTCTGAAATGCATGAAAGGGAGATTAGAATTCAACTTAGTGCATTCCTCAATCTCTTTAACATATGATATTTTACTATCCAGCAAATTGTCTATTTTGTCACAGAGATTTTTTCCTTTCTCAAAAGAATGTGACTGTAGAAGTAATGATGCTTTAATTGTATGTGCTTCATACAGTCCTCCAAGGGAAGGCAGAGGGGATGGTGGTCGGATCTTAAGAGTTCTATATTGAAAGTTTGAATAAAAAAAAATTGCATCAGTTTATACTCTTCATTGTTCTTCAGATGAGAGTGATAGTGGACTCTATTCTCCTCCTTTGAACAAACCACATTGGACTCCTGAAATGTTTCTGTGCTTTCACTGCCAATATATCTATACTGTATTTATGACAATAGCATCTTATATTCTTTTATTCCCATTTTGTATGGTTACTGAAGTCATAAAACTTTTTTATGAAGTTAGTGAATATTTGAAAAGCTGTCTTTGTAATAGCATTTTTAAGATCATGTCTTACAGATAAGTTTGTGCAACATTACATTATTTTTGTTTCTTAACAGGGATAGCAGTTTTTCTTGTTGGCATTTAACATAGATGAAAATAGAACTCATGTTCTGAATATTCAGTATTTTCAGGGAATTCATATTAGGCAGGATAATGTGTATGTATACACATGTTAGTAAGACTTGCCAAATGTATTTTTTTAAGTCAGGGAATTTAACGAACAGGGAAGTTCAGTTCAGAAACTCAGGTTTTCTACTTATTTGTGCCGTGCTTGGAACATTCATCATGTTAACTTATCAGATAGTGGGTTTTCTTTCAGCTGAAATAGAAAAGTCTAGGTGATATGCCCTTGGCACAGTACTATAAACTAGCTTACACAATGTCTGTTGGGAAAGGTGAAATGTGCTGTTGTGGTTTTGAGAAGTCAGTTTTGACTCAGAGCTTCTGAAGTTCCTATCAGCTGGAGTGCAATAGGTATACCACAATCTCAGTATCTGTTTAGATAAGTGCCATGTCAATCGCTCTCAGTCTGTATTAACTGCTCTGCATTACACATATGTCTGGAATATGTGTCTTGGGGTAAGGAAGGGCGAAAGAGAGAAAGAAAAATAGGAATGCATCTTCATCTGCTCAAGTGTTGTTCCTTGATTCTTTTTAACACTTTGTTGATCTCTTCTATGAAGACACGCGTTTTTGTATAACATGAAAAATGCATATACTCCTTGGGTACACTGGTGACAGCGGTTTTCTAAGAGCTACAGTGATGTTTGTGCAGATCTTGTGCTGATTCTAGGAATATTCTATGAATATAACAGGGAACCAAACTTGAGTGCTTTATAATTTGATGTCCATCTGACTCAGAAGACTGACTGTATTCCTTTTCTCTGGTGAGTTTTTGCTGAATGAACAGCTTTATTTCTTCCAGGAAAAAAAGAATTAGGTGACAATAGTTGAAAGCAAACACAGATACTAAGTGAATTTAGTGGGATTACCTTGCTTTGACCCAATATAAGTGAGTGGAAAATGAGGCTGATGGATTCTTTAGTGGTGATCCTATTATGCTCAAAAGCTATACTGAGATCTCTAAAGGTGTGTAGATTTTGGGAAGCTTTCCTCCCAACCTCAGTGCCCAAGTGCAGAGATCGTGGGAAAAATTTTAGATGTCCATCAGAAGAAAACCTGAAAAAAAGTGAAAATAGCTTGCATAGTTTGGTCTAAATGTTTGGTTTTGGAAACAAAAATATTTGGAACTGAATACTGGAAGAGGATGATCAGCCAAATAAGATGTTATTCAAACTGAGGTGTATAATGCTTCAGGTGAAAATCCCATAGTATCTGTGAGGAAGTGGGTGCTCTTCCAGGCTACGTTTAATTGTGCCCAGACCCTGTTATAAAAGGAGTCTTCAACTGCATGGCATCAACTGTCTCAGAAAATAAAAAAAAAAACCAGTGGACTACAGAAAGCATAATCTTCTCACCAGGACAAGCTTCAGCAGTATCTGAAGTAGGAGCAGCTGGAGAACAGGATGAGTGAAAGTGTAAAATAATGAGAAGGATGCTCTCTGGTTGAGAACCAACCACTTCAAACAACATAGTTCTTGGTTTTCATTTCTATCGTACAATGTTTTTGCTATGGACACGAGCGCAGATCCTGCACACCGATGAGCTGGTAAGAGCTATTTTTAGAATTTAATACTGATATTTCTTGATTATGAGGTAAATGAAGTTTCGCTGTGAGGTGCTCGCGGTGTTAAAGGGTACACGTGTGTGTGAACCAGTCCTTGCTTTGTTAAGAGGGCTTTGATGTTCATTCCTATGACTCTAGTCATTCACCTTGGACACCGAAAGTCAAAAGGTAGAGGAAAAAATAATTCACACCACAGATCACTAGAAGGATTTTTTTCTGAAGGATATAAACAAGAGTCCTGCAGAAATGACAAACTGCATTTGTTTACTGAACCATGCTGGTATACTGAATAAGGAAAATGCCTTGTGGAATTATTTGAGGGAAACTTAATGTGCCCTGAAAGGGGTGGGGGTGGGGAATGGAAGGGGGCTTCTTCATCAGTGTCTTTGTAGCAGTGTCCTATACAGCTTACAACATCCTAAGAACTACACGTCTCCTTTTACTTAGGAGCTACAGCAATATCTGCTTGGTGGTTGGGGTTTTTGGTCATCTTTTCCTGTAAGAGAAGGACTTGAAGGGAAGGTGTTGAGAAATAATGGGACCTTGCAACACTTTAACATCTACTGTTCACAGACCTTGGAGTCTTTAATGAATATCAAATAAGCCACTCCTGTTACTTAGCTAAATGTCACTGGCACCACTTCATGAATGGGTAAATTGAGACTGAGAAAGGTGAAGGGACTTGTCAAACGTTGTTCAGAATGTCTGTGTCAAAGCCATATGTTCCTGACTCTGATTTCTAGCCAGCAGTTTCATTTCTGTGATGTTACATTAAAAATTGTAATGGAAAAATATGCTTAACAGGTAACAAAGATCTGTTGCTATTATCTGTTTATTTCCTCTATGTGCTTTTATAATTCTTCTAGATGACAGAAAATATTTTTCAAATATTTTAAGATGCCTATTAATGAAAAAGCCCTCTTCTTAACCTGTCCCAGTCTACCTTTTTTTTCTGATGTCAGGGAGAGGAGAATGGAGAGGTCACGTTCTGTTTCTGAATCATTGTGGCTTATTCTGTATTACCTCTTCTCCCTGCCCACCCCCCGCCCCTTCAGTTCCCTCAGTTGTGTGTTTGTGTAAGCTGTTTTTTAACACCTAAGCAGGGATATAAAATGACTCAATCTACAATGACACATTTAGATTTCAGATGCTATACCAGCCAATACGCTGAAGCTTAAGCTGCCTTTGTACTTCTTTTTTATTACTGGTGAAAGTTGTTTAAGGCTTGCTATGAGGAGATGTGGTAAAATCCAGTTAGATTGATCATAAGTGTGGTGATATGGTATCCCAGAACTTATTTTATGTCTTGAAATGACTCTTGATATTTGTGGCAGGGCACACAGAGTGAAAATATCACGGTTTAACCAACCACACCTCTAACTTCACATCTCTGACTTTTTGCAAGGAAGTATGGTCAGCTTACTTTTTAGAAAATGTTCTAAGTTATTTCTAAGGGGGCTACTTGTAAGCAGGCCAGATTATATCCCAGTGCTCATTTCTGATACCATTAGGTATTTTTGTCAGCATAGAGCTCTGGTGATCCTCTCTTACAATGAAATGTAAAATTATTTAATATCAGTAATATGAATTATCACTTAAAAATAACTGTAGATTTCTCTTGAGGATGTGTTTGTCTACAAAAGTTGCAGGGGTCCATGTAATAATGTAAGCAACTGAGTTCAGAGCATGTAGTTAAGGTCTTAAGAACTTATGAAGAGAGTAGCTTCAAAAATATCTCTGTGGTTTCAGCTTCCCATTTGTGGACTGTAAGAAAACTTAGTTTCCTTATATGCTTTTTACCATGAACTCTTCTAGGATACCAATTCCTGTGTTCTGTTGTGTGTAGCCCAGTGGATCTTTTGTCTTATTTGTGGTGTTCTTTTTTGACAAAAGTACCAATATATTTATTTGAGTATTACATGATCCTGTCAGTCAAGAGACATCACTCTTATGAGACACCAAAAATCTTACTTTCCTCTGGCACAGAAGAGGGTGACCCAATTAAAAGCCCACTCAAATCAATGAATTGATTCTAACCTGTATCAGCTGAAATCAGGTCTCCATTCCTCAAAAGCCAAATCTGTATCAGACCTGAAAACCTGAAGTCTTCTGAATCATGTGCTTATTCCTTAATCATGCTTTTCTATTAAAGACAAAGGGTTTGTGGTATGTAGTTTGATAAATGTGTTCTGAACTTCCATGAAAACTGTATTTGGGTCGAGGCTCTGTGTCAGAAGTTAAGGTAGCCAAATAGCATGTAGTTTTATTTTGTGGAAAAGGTCATTAACACTTGTAACATATGTCTGTTGCACTTGTATTTGCTTATTATGTTCTGTTGAATATCTAATTCTGGTAGTAACAAGGCATTAAATCATAAAAGCGTAAAGAGGCATTACATGTAACTAGGTTTTTGGTTTGTGGGTGAGGGAGAAGAAAACCAAGGATGACTAAATGCTATGTTAATCTGAGTAAATGGATCTTTCCCTGGAGATCTTCAGTTTTAGTATTTTGCTGGGTTGCTGAACAGTGAGCATTGCTTTGATAGAAATGATTGCCAGATGTAGCTCTGCACTGTAAACAGGACAGTGCTTGTACTTCTGGATCAGCAGCAAGCAAATGTTTCTGTGTGGATCTCAGCTTGTTACAAAGACTTGGATCTCTCTGATATCTGGTTTCTGGGTTGCTAGGACACATGAAAAGTGTTTTCATTCATTTGTCCTCAGAAAAAAAAAATAGGAAGAGAGCAGATGCTTTAGAAGGCAGGTTAGTACTGCCTTGATCCACTCCCAAGCTGTGTACATGTGCCCTGGGGCTAGCTGCAGGTGCAAGCCTGTGGAGAAAGTCCCTAACTGACATGTGCTTATGGTTGGGTTTTTTTTTTAAAAAAAAAAAAAAAAAGTGGGGTCATTATAGGCTTTATTTGTTAGGGAAACCAGGTACAGGCAGAAAGGAACATCAGTGTGCTGCAGGAGCCACAGTGGACCTTGTTAAGGGATGGAGAAAGGGCTGCTGTTGCCTTTACATGGTTTACATGCTTCACGTGGCAGGCGGCTGCTATCTTATCCTGAATGAGTGAGTGAGAGTTAATATTCATTCAGGTTTATCTGTCAGACAACATGAAAGCTATCAGATGGTAGAAACCAGGCTTAATATAGGGGAGATTGAGTATCATCAGCAAAACCTTTTGCAGTCTCCTCTGCTGGCTTAAACATGCTGAAAGGTAGTGGACAAACCTGTGTAGTTATCAATGTGGCAGGGCCCTTAGGTAAGAAAATCAAGCCTAATGCTCCCTTTTGGGATAATGCTGAGGGTAGGAGAAAGTCACTATTTGCATTTTTTCCTGTCAGATCTCAGAGCAGTGAATGTAGCACCTTTAGTGGTATAAAAGTCTTTTGGAAGATGAATCATTCCAGTAACATTAGAAGCTGATTCAAGGTCTCGGCTTTATTTTTTTTTTTTCCTGAAGTGGCTACAAACTAATTAAATCCGAGTGGATGTTTTATCACTTCTTAGTTTTCATACATATCAATATACATTCAGTTTGGTATTGGATTCCAGAGAGATCCAGTGAATCTGTGAAACTAAGTCTGTTTACAGTTTGAAATTTGCATTTTTCTATTAAAAAAATAAATTGGTGGGTTTAGAAAGAAAAACATGCTTTCTGGAGAGCAAGCCAAGTCTTCAGAAATGCAGATATAATTCCTTGCTTTTGCCATGCAAGGTGGGAATCACAAATCCCTGTTTTTCCTAGTGACTGTGGTAGAACATCTACTGAAGGGTGTGAAGCAACATTTTGTCAAAGGAAGCTGTGCTGGGTTCCCTTTGATGGCAATTACTGCATCCATCTCAAGAAAGAGCTAACAAATATTTATTTAGGTGGGGCTGACAGGTTACTGCTGGAATGTATCTTCCATAGCTTTAGGAAACCTATCTTAGGCTTTACACCTTGTGTAATTTAAAAACAAAACAAACAAACAAAAACCCAAAAAACAAACCCCAAACCACCAATTTGAAGGACAATATGTCATGTGGTGCCAACTAACTTGCAACCAAACTGTTTTGCTTTCTAACTAGCCCAGAAGAGATGAGTAAGAGAGACACCAATTGCATTACCAGCTGTGAGAAACATGCTCAAGGCTGTAAGGAGTGTTTCCTAGCAAGACTGTGAATTATTTTTTAATGAGCAGGTCTGCTGCTTCAGCTGAGCAAGGTACCCCAACAGTCAGACACCTTATGTGGAAACAGCTATAGTGTAACACAGGCCTGCAACCAACACAGAAAGCTAAACCTTATTCTTAGATTTGCCAGGCTTAACAAAGAAATTTGTCCAAACTACAGTGTTTGCTCCCATTTGTGCTAAAGTAGACCTATGATTACTACTACATACTATAATGAGAATAACTTCTTAATTAAGACTGAAGAATTTGTAATCCCTTTTTGTGTATCTTTTTTTAATGCAAAAAAAATTTCCTAATTTAAAGTTCTCTGTTATGCCTTAATAAGGATAGGGAAAAAAAACATCCTGCTGATGTGTCTTCCCTCACTTCTGTGACTAGTGCATTTCTTGTAAAGAAAGACAAGGTCTCTTGTCTGTTCTGTGCTGTTTCACTGCCTTCTAGTGCCCAAGTAAAACGTTTATAAGAAACAAGAACTGGCCTATGCAGTTGACAGGTCTAAAATGTTTAGCCTCTTCCTGTACTGCAGAACTGCTTCTGTGTCGAGTAATGCTGCATTCCAAATATAAGGATACTTGACTTTCTGTTAAAAGGATACAAACTGATGGTCTCAGGCTTGTAGCTATCACTGGAAGTTCAAGACTCTCTTCTGGTTTCAAGTTTGTGATGTGATAAATATTTTCTTAGCAGCCAGGCTTTTCATTACTGGTCTTAAGAGAAAGAAAGGAGTATAGCTTTCTGGGGCTGTAGTATTAGAAATGTGGTCTGGCTGCTTTGGGGGAACATTCTTGCAAGATCTGGCAAGAACTGTGATGTCTACTTTCCTTGTATTGGAAGGGGGGATTTTAAGTGAGGTAAACATCCAGGTGTCAGTATTATCCCTTGAAGATGAAAGCTGTAGCCATGAGCCTTCTCTGAAAGTCCTTGTTTGACTTCTGATTAAAGTGTTCTGCACAGTCTTTTTTTTTTTTTTAATTAGCCATTCCTTGGTGTTAGGAGGTCTGTATATTTAGATCTGGATGAAAGAAAATGTTGAGGTACTGAAATATTTAAATCCAAATCCCCTCTACAGTAGCACTTTTTTTTTTTTCCCCTCTTCCTCCTCCTGACCTTGCTTGTTTTGCAATTCCCATGGGAAGTCCTGCATATCTCTTTTAGCTAGTCATCTACCTCATATGGAGTTATAGCATATTGAAGATCTGGTTCTGTGGGGTCTGGAGTGTTTCCATGTGGTTTAAATAAGGAATACATTTGAGAAAATACAATCTGCTTGTGGACATGCTGGAAGCAGAAAAAGAGGCTAATTTTGTTTAGTTAATTATTCACTGATAATTATTTACTCGGCTCTACAAATTGATGGAAACTTGTAATCATGTTGCTATGGCACCTGATGTCACTTATAAATGCTGAGTGAAGCAGCTCTATTTAATTGTAAAACTGGACACAACTATTGAACAAATGAAATCTGTCAAAGTGAATTTTGTGAGGCAAGTCTTACCAACAGACTTTGCAAGTTAAGCATCTAGTTGTAAATTAATTCTTCCCTGTGAACCTGAAAAACAGTTGTGCAGTTTTCTGACTCAAGCCTGCATATTATTATCTTGTTAGAGTAAGCAACATCTGAATAACAAATTCTGTTATCTGAAACTGCTGAAGGCCTGTCTGAACTCTTCCTTCACTGTGAAACTATAGCTATTTTCTGTAATACTCTTAGTCTTGCAAAAGAGCCTTCCAGAGAAGACCACTATACAAGGCTTTGATGCAAAGACTTTCTAAATCTAATTTCCCAAGCAGTTTAGAAAGCAGCTGATGATCCTCCAAGCATTAAAATGTGAATGTTATCAGGCCTACAACATTTTAATGTTTAATCTGCAAGCTGCAAATAAAGCTTTAATTTCTGAAATGTAAGTGGACCTTCATTATTAATTCATTTGCTATATGTTTAATTGAGATAAATGAATACAGTACTAAATTCAGCTATATATTTCCATATGCTTTTCTTTGTAATCTGGCCATGTATAATGCATCGTTATTTAACCGTCCTACCAGCAAATTATTCTGCATGTACTTCTTTTCCAAGTTCTTTAAACATTTTTCTATATTGTGTGATTTCAATTGTTTCTGCTCCTTTCTTGGTAAATAGTTGAGGAGTAAGCACATTTTCAAGAGCTGTAGGGAGGCTAAGATGCCAGTTGCATTTTAACGATATGGTGCATTATCATTCTTACTGTAGCCAATTCTCTTTTAAATCATTGCAGTTTCTGCTTTAGCCTCCAGCTATAGAATTCTTTTCAAACCGACAGTGAACTTGGCAGATTGCCAAGAGAAAAATAAAGGTGTTTTGGTCCACCAAAGTATTTTGAGTGGTTCTTAGTGATACAGTTTTCTTCTCTACATCTGCAAAACATTTTTTTTCTGAAGTGAATTTTCATGTGAAAAGCCTCCTTAATAATCACCAGTATTGTTTGTTTCAATGCAGTTATTTAACTGCACCCCTGGGTGCTTACAAAATAAACAAGAGAGTCTTCTAAAGAGTTTTAAAAGTGGCAGGTGCTTAGTCTGTGCCCTATTCACTTAGTTTGCAATGACATTTTTGTGCTAATCTATAGACAAACAAGAGACAGGTGACACACAGCATCAAGTACAATGTGCTAAGTCGACAAACTTTGGTCTAGATAAGATGTTTGTGCTGCATATGCCCACAGTGGCAGCATGGTTTTATATTGTTTATATTTAAGTTCTGGTCCTGGTAATATCACAAACTTAAATGCTTATAAATTGATAGAGAATTAAGTATTTTGGTGGTTAGAAATGTCAAAGAATCTCCCACAAAAAAAAAAAAAATTGCTCATTGCTGTAAACAAAGCATAATTTTCATTTTTATCACTGTTGAAATACGAATATTAACTAAACCACATTGTTAAATTTGGCAGAAATAGAAAAAAAATTACCTTAGAGTCTGGCTAGGATTACAGTTCATTCATTATAAAATACCATGTCCATGGCATTCCTAAGCTAAGAGTATTGTACACTCTAAGCAGTATGGATATTACTAAGTGTTATACTGTAAAATATGGCCAACAGAGAGTAGTACTAACTGAATTTAGCAGCAAATGGAAGCAGGTTATTCATCATCCCTCCCGTTTTACAGTCTAATCCATTGAGATACCAGATGAGCAACTGGCTCAAAGCTTTTTAATGATCTTGTTTGTAAGAAAGAACTCTATTTAAAGAGGATGAGATTGGAGGACCAGGGGAAGATGAGACAGGAGGACAGAAGATTGATGAATTTTTTTTTTTTTTTTTTTTACTAAAGCAGTTATTAACTGTCTCTCCAAGGGCAGATGGTAAGGAAGAGCAGTATATGCATGTGTAGAGACATTGGGGTGGCCATGTGAGCCTACCATGCTATTTAAAAATACCAATTATCCAGACAGATCCCTTACTTTAAGGTCTATATTCCATGCAACTGGTAGTTCTACAGGACTTCCTATTCCATATTCACATTCCCATATTCACTTCTATGTATATACTACTTGTCCCTGACATCAGAAGAAACAGAATAACCTGTTACATTATCAGTGTCACTGCTTTGCATGTGGGGCCATGTATGGAAGTGCTTTCCCTCACAAAATAACAGGGGAGCTGCAGTGTGCATACACAGCTGTGCAGCTTTTGTAGTGCCTCACATTCCACCTTATAGTTCTCAGTGGGAGCTGTAGTTGATGATAGAAAGGAATGGGCAGGGGGCTTGTTGCTGCAATAGAAGAGAATGCCAAAGCTTTTTCCTACTGATTCATCTAAGCCCAACAAATGGGGCTGGTTTTGGAAACCAGAGACTGGTACTATAGTCTGTGCAACTTGGCACATTGCATGAGAGAAAAGTATCATCAGTTTACATCAGAATATTGTCCTTGGGTCACAGACAGTTGTCCTTGGGAGATTTATGCATGTGTTCTCAACCATTCTTTGTTTGTTTGTCTATGAAAAATCTCTCTATCTCTGAATGAAGTTCAAAGGTTCATCGAAAAGGAAAATAAGATTGGAAAATAATCAATTCTATTAATAATTGAATTGGTTGCTGTGTTGTGTGCACTTTTTTTTTTTCTCCCCAGATTAAAATTTGGTCTAGACTGTGGGAAATGTAGGATAAAATTTTATTTTAATTAACCAAACCCATCCTAGGCTTTGCTGTGGCTATTGATGCATTTCATCAGGTACATAATTGTCATTTTTTGTTATGGAAGCGGATAAAATAGATGTAAACCCCTGCTTTCCTTATGAGAATTGATAAAATCATATTCCCTAAAAGGAATGAGAGAGAGGCTGCTCTTGAAGATAAATGATAATCTAGACAATAGAGAGGCAGTAGATCTAATTTTCTGGACTTCAGGAAAGCATTTGATAAGGTACCACTTGGGAAATGGTTAGTTAACCTGTATGAGATTGGGATTAGTAGAAGAAATGGATGGTGAGTAAGAAAGGAATAACAGCATGGAATTTTAGTGTAAGGGAGTCACTAATGGAATATGACAAGGTGTTAGATATTTAAAAATGAATCTATTTATTTTTGGGCTTGATAATGAGATTTCTAGATGAAGCATAGCTGAGAAAGAACCATTAACAGCAAAAGGGATCTTAATTTTAAGCAGGTAGAATAAGATGACTATGAACTGCAGTAGAATGAGAACTAAATACCACAACTGCCTTTCAAGCTGTTAGATAGAAGGGGCTCCTGTTCTGCAGATGACAACAGTGAAGAAAGATGGTGTATATTAGCTGATCACAACGTGATTCCAAAATACAGAACTGAGGCAATGAGATACTAGTCTGGACAAAGCAAAATATTAATATAGTAGAAGGTATTATATTGGTTGTTGCTTTTACATGTGGGTCAGCCATTTGTGTGGGAAGGAAGAAGTAGCAGTGCAATCAAGAAAAGAGGTACCATATTTATGAATGAAGACTTAAAACACACTATACAGTACAACAGCACTGTACAGAGACATATACCCACACTGGCACTAAACTTAACCATATTGACAGGTCAATTGGCTTTTGAGGGCCTACTATGAGTGCAGAGCTAAGATCATTATTAAGTTCTTAGCTGAGAACCAAGCAGAAGCAAAGCAGATTAATGGCAGAACATGGGAGCTAGATTATAAATCTCTTGCAAATCTATGTCATCTGTTTTTCTTCAATTTTTTCCCTCCAGGTTGTGTGTCTCCTTCTGTTTATGACAGGCAGGCTACTGCTGTCACTTATGTGCAAAAGCAATTAAAATAATTTCTACTATTTTGACAATTGATGTTAGTTCCTGTTTGTTTTGTTTTACAAACATAAATGAGCTGCATTATTATCTATAGCACTGACCATCCTTCCAAGTATCCTATCATGTAAGTAGTTTGTATAAATAATTAAAAGCTGGGGTTCACAGTGGTGTCTGCAACAATGGGCTTGTTTTTTTGCAACTTGATAGGAAAGATTTGATTTACATCTGCTCTGGGTATTTTATTCCCTATCTTATTAAAGCTTACAACTTGGATATACCATAGTTTTTTATGGGGAACATTGCCAAACATTTTCAGATGAAGAGAAATTTTCTCCAATTAAGAGATAGTATCAGTGGAATAGAACGTTGTCACAGGATAATGGTCTCCTGCTGCTTTGTTAAATGCCAAGGTAAACCTGAGGCATTTATCAGAAATTAATGTCAAAGCAAAGTCGAGAGGTTTATCTTGAAAGCTGGAAACACTGATCCTGTGAAAACGTTCTGTTAGAAAATTGTCCATGTTTCCTTGTGCATCCCTTCTTCCCCCAGTTACACTTGTAAGGAAGAAAATTTTCATTCTGGCACCAAAGGCTGCCCACAGAACTGGATATCAACTTTCTTTAGGTGCATAAACAGGCTGCTTCAAGCTGAAGATGAGTAGTTCTAGTGATTGTTTTGCAAGTATGTATGAGCTTTACCATCGCATTCCATTACACTGAGCTGATGTAGGATTTCTATTCTGTCTGGCTTCATACAGCCCTGATCCCAAGTATGCTGAAGTCCAATGAAGGAAAAGAGAAGGTTGAACCTGAAAAACATTAGTATCCCTTAAAGCATATACATAAATCTGCTGGGTTTGCTCCGTTATCAGGATACGGCCTGAAGGAAGGGGTGGTGTGGGGGGAAAATAAGGCAAGGAGGATAAAAATATAGCTCAATCACTTGGAAAGATGCAACATCATGTCTTATGGCAAAGAAATAGTCTTTAGTGCCACATTCCTGTTTGTTCCTCACAGACACTGAGTAAAGTTTGTCAACTTGCTGTTTGTCTGTTAGATTTAAGGCAGATCTTGTTAGAGGAGTAAATCCCTTTAAGTATTTTTGCTCTTCATTTGCAATGCAACACTTTTTTGCTAGTGTCACAAGGTGTCTGCTGCCTCTTAAACCCTGAATTAGTCATGTCAAATCAACCTTAATAGCTACTTAGGTAGGTATTTAATTAGTCCGCAAATACATATGAATTTTGATAACTGTCCTTAAGTTTTCCCCTTCAATAAAATCTATAATATTAATATTTGGAGGTCTTAATTTCTTTCTTTCCTCTTTTTCTTATTTCTTGTAGCAGTCATTGCTCTCTTGTCACCTCGCTTACCTCATATTGGTGTATGAAAAAGGCAATGACAACAACTTGCTCTTTCTTTGAAATTTAATGTTAACTCAATCATACTGTAAACAAAATGGAAAACCTCTTGACTTTCAAATTTACATATATTCTAGAGATTAGAAGACAAGATGTGTTCATCTCATGACTAACAATTATTTCCTTGATATTTAAAAATACATTCTTATGGAAATTAGTTTTAGGAAGGATTAGATTACTTAGTATTATTTAAAGACCACATACTGCTTTAATGAAAATCTAAAGGTGAAAACCACTGTACATAGAAGGTGTCATGGTTTAGCCACAGCCACTTGCTCTTCTCCCCTCACCCCTCAGTGGGATGGGGTAGAGAATCAGAGGGTACCAGTGAGAAAATGCACAGTTTAAAGTAAAGACAGTTTAATAGGTAAAGCAAATGCCATTTGCACAAGCAAAGCAGAACAATGCTGAGCATGATGACATATGGTATGGAATATCCCTTTGGCCAGTTGGGCTCAGTTGTCCTGGCTGTGCCCCTTCTCAGCTTCTTGTTCACCCCCAGCCTACCCACTTAAAAGGACTTGCCACTGTGTAAACACTGCTCAGCAATAATGAAAACATCCCTGTGTTATCAACACTGTTTCTAGCACAAATCCAAAACACAGCCCCATACCAGCTACTATGAAGAAAATTAAATCTCCCCAGCCAAAACTAACACAAGAAGTGAAGCTGAGTTGATTACTCCTAGTACTGGAGATTCTTGACAAGTCTTAAGAAGAAATCACTTCATCTTTAAAACTGCTTTTGCTTTGCTTGATTTACTCAAGGTAAATATTTTTCATTTGGGAATGTTCTGCATCTCTTCAAGAATTAAGATGGTCCTGGGTCTCACTCAAAATCTGAATGCTTCCAAAACATTAGGCATGGTCAGTGTACCACAGGTTTGTCCTAACTGAAAACAAAACAAAAAACCCCAACCCAACCAACCAACCAAAAAAAACCCATACCACATACTCTCACAAACTACAAAACCCAAAGGAATCAAAAAAAACCCACAGCTCCAGCCCCTCTTAAAAGACCAAAACACAACACCCCACCATTTTTCTTGTTCATGTTGGCAGCATGCCCTTGTTCATTTTCATTTTAGATAGTAGTTCACCATTTTTTGGGCTCTGGTAATTATTAATCCAATTTAATAAGAAGCTAAAAAGAGACTAGTAAAGAGAAACAAGTGTGTTTTGTTATTTATTTTTCTTTTTCTTTCAAAGTAGGGAGATTCATTTCAGAGCTCTTTTCAGAAGACTGGATATTGGGTTGTACTGCAGCACACAGTGTTTCATCAGTCATGGTGCATTATGTCACATTAGGTGCCTCTGTGAATTCATTTTAGTTTGAGATTTACTGAAGTATGAGAGAGAAATCCATTCTATGAATATCTAGAAAGTGCCAGTGGTGGGCAATCCTCTGCTGCCAAACAGGGAGGATCCTTTTCTTTTAAGACAGGGAGTGTTTGAAAGAAGATGCAGCAATAAAATGGTGAAGCAGTCCTAACAAATTAGCACATTATATTAAAACCATGTTCAGAGAAGATGTGCATGATCCTGCAATGTTCTGGGATGTGGCAGTTTTCCCAGCTTAACGGCTGAGTCTGCTCCCCAGTGTCTTCTTCAGCATCACCGATCTCGTGTGTGTGGTGAGGCAGGGAGGGGAGTTGTGCGGTTTAGCTGTGCCATGTGCTGCAGGAGCACGTGTAATACCAGATGGTAGGCTAATGTGAACTACAGACCATGTAGCAGCCCTTCCTGGAAGGAGGAGGGGAGTATGTAGCTGTGTGGTTATGCCTGTAAATAATCAGTTCTTGGTCAGCTTTCTCAAAAGTGATCTGCAGGAATAGAAATGCTGTAGTAGTACATGCAATAGTATTAATTGAAACAAATAAACCCTTCTTTAATCTGCTTTGTTTGCAAGTGTTCCCTGATTTGTATCGAGCAATAAGGTTTCTCCAGAACCCTAGAATTTCATGCAAAACAGTAATTCTTATATCGTTTGGCCTGGTGAAACCGCATTTTGGCTAAAACGTAGAAGAGCTTTCCGAGGTGCTCTACTTTTTCTTTTGTGAAAACTGTAGATTTCCATTACATTTCACAAACATGAAATGTCAAATGTAATTTGATAGGTTTTGTTGGATATTGCTAAATAAAAAAGAGAAATTGTACTTAATTTGTGAAGTTAAGAAAAACATTTCAGATGGGATATGGGGAAATGAGAGTGACTCACCTGTTGACCTGCATTTAGACCGACGAAGAGGGTGGAGTAAATGGTGAAAATTTAAAGCTCGCTAGGTAATTGTGAAACACAAATACTGAGATGAGAAACACCCTCTTGTCATATTAATCTCTAGTTGGTGCATTCTGAAATTATATATTCATATGGCAGCTTAACTAATTTCTGAACTAAACCAAGGAAGTACTTGGCAGGTCTAAAATAAGACATTGGTGTTGCTAGATCAACCTTGACAAAGAATGAACTGGATCTAGGCTCATTGTGTTTCTCAATGTGTGATCCTTTTCGTTAACAAAATTAATTCCAGTATCATTAATAGAGAGGAATTTCTAGGCAATGTGAATCTAAAATCCAGTAAGCAAAGGTAGATGAAAGTTATGCTGCTGTTAGTTATTGATCTGCAATACTTTACACTTCAAAAATAAAATATTCCTAGGACTATTTCTTCTAATTGACAACATATTAATATACAACTTTAAAACCTGGTGCTGTCTTTACAGGTCATTAGTATGATTAATATAACCAATGTTGCTTTTCTTTGTTCAAAACAATTTAAGCCCTTTAAAAAAAATCCTATTTGTTTCTTCTCTCCCTCTTTCAGCACATATTTTTAAGCATTCATATTTAAAACAGCAAAAATTTGGGTCTTGACAGAAAATGGGATGTGTGTTTTGTGAAAGTGTCTCAATATCAACTTCTGGAAAAAGCAGGAGGAGACCAAGATCAGCCCTGTGTATTTGCTGCAGGAAAGACAAACCCATAAACTTTGTGGAAAAACAGAGTAGCATTAAAAGAGCTGTACGCTTAATATCATACAGACCGATTTTTCAGGAGCTTTGGAGGGATGTTCCAAGGCTTTACCCACAATGTCCAGTCAAAACAACAGTCAGAGCAGCACCGCACTTCAGGGTAGTCGTGATTTGGCTTTACGTCACTGTCAGACCCATTTTCAAATCCCAGAGAAATAAGTGAGGAAAAGCAGGAATTTAAAACTAAGTCTTCTATACCTCAGTGAAGGCTCATTCAGATTATAAAAATGGATCTATAATTTAGACTTTTTAGGGAAAACTGGAGTTCTCAGGATGAACAGGAAATTGTGTAGATGGGAAGGCCATTTCATCGTTCCAGGACCTTTTTGCTAGTTTATCATAGCAACAGTGCACTAACATAGATACAGTTCTGGAAATAAATCCCTGCAGCTGTATTGGGCCCTACAGAGTAGTCCTTTATCTCTGATAATCAGCTCTGGTTACAATACTGTCTATCTCCTGTAATTGTGAAGACAGTAGCAGTTGTCACATTAGGATGTTCATTGAAGAGCATCCTCATGTTTCCATTTGTGGTTTTGCAGAGTGAATTTTATGATACTTTCTGTTGCATGGAGGCATGGTGATTGTTATGTGGGTGAAGGACTGACCTGAAACCTAACTAACTTAGGTATTAGTTTGTACTTAGCAGTATTATGATTACATTCTATGTAGAACAGGGGTGCTAGATACCATGCACCTGAACTTGTCTGGCTGAAATTGGTGAGAGTTTTGCTATTGACTTCTATTCAGCCATGATCTATTTGGTCTGGTTGGTTTGAGTTGTAGTATGTAATCCAACAGCTTTCAAGAGGGAATTTAGAAAAACATATTCTGAAGTTTAAAAATTGAATAATTTCCTAGATGATTTGTCCAAATCAAAAATAACTGTGTAACCAGTGTCTATGAGCTGAAGTTAGCATGGATGTAATAGCGTGAATAGTGTGTCATTCATAAACTGCTAGAAGTAAGAATAGTATAGCAGTAAAAATATACTATGAAATAGTCACACTGTCAAATCTCCAATTATAAAGACATATCAGAGGGAAGAGAGTTGTAACCCATTACACTACTGTACATCCCCAAGGGTGATATCACAGTAAGGCTGAATACTGACTACTTACAGTAATTTCTAGTGGCTTCAATGGTTCATGGCAAAGAGATGAATATCAGAAACCCCAATAATAGACTTTCTCGCCTAGGTTTTTATTTATAATGAAATTCTGTTCAGATTAGGGGAAAAACGTACATCCAAAGAAGAAAAGGAGTGAAAACTAAACAGAATTGCCACAGGATTTATTTTTGCTTTAACTTGTAGATGATGATTAAAATGTGTATTGATTTGCAATTTGCCCTGATACTTGAAACTGATAAAAGCGTAAACTAGTTCTTTGATTTAATAGCTTTATTAGAACTGATGCTGGATAGAGTTATGTGGGGTCACTTTCTGCCTGGGGTTGCCTATCGGTTTTCAGTAGAAGAAAAGAATAGGAATGAAGCACTGACAGATCCCATCTGGGCTCCCTGAGACAGCTGGTTTCAATACAGTCTGTCTAATGCTAGAATTGTGCCTTCAGTTGCTTTTGTTGGCATATCACAATAGCTTAATGTTTTGAGATAACACCTACAGAATGGACCGAGTCCATAGTGTGTTAGTAACAACATTTCTCATGAATTAGAGAAATATTGGATATCTGTATATGGATTCCGCTGTACAGAGTAAGGGGGTATGTATATATATATTCATATATATAAAAAAAGCCATAATAGTGCCATGAATACACAAATTAAGATGAAGCTAGGACTGATTTTAAGGTTTTCTTTGGTTTCATCAATGTCTTTGACTAGCAGTAGAAGGTCAGATGTACACTCTAAATTTTTAATATTAGCATTTAAATATTGTGTATTAATTGTCAGTTCAGGTTGGCTTATAAACATGTGTGGATTACACCCTTATTTAAATACCACATTTTGAAAGCCTTGAGTGTCATAAGTGTAGCAAAAACACATGAACAAAGATATTGGGATCTGGTGAGGTGGTTTTGCTGTGACCTTTTTTGTGTAGAAACAACATTTTTGCATTTAATTTGGCTTTTGATCTTGTGTGCAGTGGCATTGATCATATCTAGTATCTTCTTTACTAATTCTTATAAACATTAAAAAAAAAAAAAAAATCCCAAACTTCCTTCCCGAAAGCTACAGGAAGAATACTGTCCAATCTAAAGGGCACAGAATGTGAATAAAACATCATAGCAAGCAACAGTGACTGCACAGGGGTTAGGACTCATTTTGGGAGAACTGAAATTGGAGTCTAATGCAGGGAGAAAATAGCAGACTGGGAAAATGGCCATATTCCCTGAGGAACTTCAATGCAGCAATTCAGAAAAAAATACTGTGAGATTTCTAATGTACATGCAAATGCACACATCAGTATTGGTCCCTGAATCCTCTTCAGCTGAAATCTTATTTTGCAAAAATTAAGTTGCCTTCTGCCAGGAAAAGTTACTGTTTGTCATTTATTCCAAGAGACTGCCTTGTCTTGTGTGATCAGTTCACTACATTTGCAATATGGAAACAACATATTTCCATTAATGCAGACGTTCACTTCCATCTCCATAAGACTCCTGAAGCACAGTACTCTAAATTTAGAAGTGCTTGCTGTTCCCTCCTGCCCCCCTTCCCCTTCTTCAATTTCTTTTTTAAATGATCTAGTTAGATAGCTAAGATTGATTCTATAATCAACCCCAGCCTGTAAGATGACACTCACTTTGTGAATAGCTTATCCACCTCCTATCCTAATGTTCAGATATACAGCAGAGAACAGCAATTCTTTTAGTCTCTTACTTGACCACACCTTTTTTTTTTTTTTTAAAAAAAAGTGGTTACCCTCAATATTATACAGGACAATTACACAGCACAAATTATTCACAGGAATAATGCTTCTTATTGCCTGGTTCTGCTTAAACTAAACTATTTTGGCCTGCAAACCAGAAAAAAAAAAATACAACAGCATTGTAAGGGTCACTAGCGGAAGGACACCATGTTTAACACTTGCAACAAATGCAGGATGCTCTACTCATTTGTTTTCTGGGATATTGTATGAGGCCAGTAAAATACGTTTGTTTTTTTTCTTATCTGGCACATCAGAAGATTTTTTTTTTCCTTTGTTCCTGACATGCTTATAAACCATGAACTTGCACCTTAGTTCTTTAATTGCAATGCAGTTTGGGGAAATGGAGGTTGAAAGATGGTGATTTGTTTAGAGTGAACACATCGGAATGCCAGTGTGGTTTAAGAGCTCTGGAAAAAATGGGAGAAGTCTAAAATCAGGACTAAAAGGAAGGATAAGAAGGTTAGGAGATTTTTTTCTATTTGGAGAGAGATTTCACTGAAGAGTTAATAGAACTTTGATTTGAAGAACTTCTGTAGTTGTGCCTTCATGCTTATATATTTATTTATTTTAAATTATTATTGTTTAAATGGTGTTAAAATGAACTGCTGGAACTGAAAGCAGGTATGCTAAAAAGGAGGTGCTTTGTGGTGGTGTGGTTGTTTTTGTGGGTTTTTTTGTGGTTTGTTTTTTTTTTTTTTCTATCCAGATAAAATATGTGCAACATGCATTCTTTTGCATTTGTGACATAGTGTTTTGTTCTGGGCATTTTATGGTATGTTCCAGAGCCTGTTGGAGTGGAAAACGATGCCCCTTGTAACTAACTCCCATGTCTTTGTGTTAAATCACCCTTCCTTTCCCAGGTCTCCAAGCAACAGTATCTTAAAGATGAAATATTCATTTCTGAAACCTAATTTAATTTCAGAGTTGCCTGAGCTGCAGAGCTTATCAGTTCACGGAATCCACAAAATTCAATGAATTAACAACTCTTTTCCATAGAAGGAAGGTTATTTTTAATTTTTTTCAAGATCTAGTTAAAAGGCATCTTCTAATTTTTAACCTTGGTTTGGCTGGCTATGATTTACTCATTTGTGATATAGGGAATAGGAAGAGAAACTAGAAGCAATAATCTTCCCATCAATAAATGCAAGGCACTGTTGCTTTATAACAGTTATTAGCAACCCTGAACAGTGCAGAGCCATAAATAAATGAAGGCTAAAGCATCTCAAAGCTGTTTTCCATTTCCCTTGCTTTAGTTGAGATTTTTTTTTTTAAAACATATTTTGTCCAAAATATTAAGATCATCTAACAGAACACTAGTGGTATATTTTAACCAGTTAAATCAGTAACAAATGAAACCAGGCATAAAACATTATGGAAATAAACAAGAGCTTAGAAAGGCTGAGCTTTGTAAATGCTACTATAGAATGAGCTAAGGTGAGCTCCCCAAGAGCATCTGAGGAAGCTTCCTTTCTTCCTGTGAACTTTCAGTGACTGGCAGCTGGGTGTCTGTACTACCGATGTCTACACAAATTTGTAAATTAGATACTTCTGACAATTCTTAATGTGTAGGCACTCTTGTCTTTATTTTCTCATCTTATACTAAATAAAAAATAATGGTTGGAGATTGGAATACTTGTATACTTTAGAAGGCTGTTATCTGAAGCTAGGATTAATTATTAGCATATGTGTGTCATAAATACCAAACATTTATGCATTCTTAAAGACTGCCATGGTTCATTGTAACAGTTGGGTCTTCCTGAAAACACAGAACACCAGTGTTGGCAATGCAAGACCCAAACAGCTACCTCCTGCCTACCTGAGCTTGTCCCTTGTGTTACTTCTGGTCTGGCCTCATGCTCTTTTGGCAGTATGGTGTAGAGGTGCCAGGGTGTCTCCTGGAGTAAGTCCTCTCAAATCACTGTGGGTGCAACAGGGGTTCCCCTCCATGGATGTCTGCTGCTTATCTTATGAAGGAGATCCAGTAAAATCTGTTACTGGTAGTCTCCTTGAAATAAGCTGAAAATGAGATTGTGCAACACATGAAATGAGTAGTGTAATCTTTCTGTTGCTCTGCACTACAGCATGGCTTCCACTGAAGCTATTTGGATTTACAGTAACCATATGGCTAGAAATATTTTCTCTAAGGAAAGAATACCCTGGAGAGTTGCATTATTGTATCATAGGTGTATTACAGAGCAGGTGTATGCAGACAGGACTTGCTCATCACTAAATTCAGTCCAAATATAAATAACATCTGCTACTGCATGTGATATGATAAAGATCAGAATTAATGACTAAAACCTGAATATTTTACCTGATGAAAAAGATTTACTTGGCTGCAATTGAGCACACTCAATTCCAAGGAACTTGAATGATTGATTACTTAATCGTTTCTATCCTTCTGTATAAAAATAAATTAAGGGTTTGGTGTTGAGTTTTTATTTTGTTTTTCCTGGCTAGAATAAAAAATGTTGCAAATGTGAGAATTTCTAGATATTTAAAAATATTTTCCCAGGAATTGTTTTGGGAGTTTTTAGAATGCATTTGCATTTCAGGGCAAAATTTCAATGTTTACTATAGTTCATAAATGCC